>NW_009954543.1:2427875-2455688 GCF_000747805.2 Chaetura pelagica
AATGAAACAATAAATTCTAAAAAAATTAAACAATCAATCAGCTGATAAGAGCCAATAATTGCCAAGGCTCAAAGACTTCTGGAAGGCCTTTTAAGGAAAAAAACACTGGCCTTTCCCTATTCTGTGGCAATGAAAGAAACTCAATCTGCTAAAGCAGCAGCTCTACTACTCTACTGTACACTCTATCTCTGGTTTTAAATCAACAGCTAAACCATTTCCAAAGGAGTTCAAGGCTGAGTCTCTAACAAAAGCTGACCTCCCCAGCACAAAAACCTAACCCACGGTGTACTTTGCTGAAGTCCTAACAGATATTCTGCTCTGATGTTTTCCTACCTGATACAAAGACCACATGAGGTCCTTAACTCATATAACAGGGACTATAAACAGTAATTCAGGCTTAGGGAAGCAAAGACATCTGCCCTTTTGAGGTATGGAAATACGAAGATCAAAGCCATGTTCTCTGACACAAGAAAAATTCATTATCAATATCCTTTTACTGACAGCTACATAGTGAAGACCAGCCATATAGTTAAGGGTCTTAAAATCAGATGCATGCGTAAATTTTAACTTCTCTGTTTAAAAGAAAAAAAAAACCAAAACAACAACACACTCACTGATTTTCTCCGAAGATCTACTTATAAAATAGCAAACAGTTCTTGCTCAGTTACAGATATCCATGATTTTCTACTACATCAGGAATACATACATGCAGCTACTTTAAATGAAAAGCATGCTCCTTTTGATATATATTTATATTCAACAAGCAGAGATACTTGTTCGCTGGTTGTCATGAAGATGACCAATAAGTAGTTAGATTATAAAGGTCTAAAAGGCATAATAAACATTTTTTAGATACTATAAAATCATTTTCACATCACATCCATTTCAATGAGAACATCACAAGTAGATTAATACCTTGATGGCCAACAGAGTCAAAGGCAATAACATATACTTTTGTATAATGAAAATGGTCCAACATCAATCTTTTGAGCTTAGGTCATAGAAGTGTACTGTAAAATGTCTCTTCCTCAGAAGGATTTACTCAACAGGACAGTCATTTTTAATAAGCCAGTGCTGTGGAAAAGAAGCAGTGCCAAAGTTTCCTGTTACAAAGCACATGTGCTCCTGCTATAAAAAAAGCATGATGCTTTAACAGAGAAAATGCTGCACTAGACACTGAAGATGTGACAAATAATCAAAATATGCTTGACAAACAACTTCAAAACTTATTGAAAGCACAGGAAGTAATAAAATGCCTGGTTTAAGTAAAAATTTCAAGTTTGGCATTGGCAGAAAGCTCATCTGTTTCCATCTTACACTCTCTTTAGTGTGTATTTATGTGCACACACTCTACACACACTGTAGATAGTTTTGACATTCATTAAGGTTCCCTACCCCCTTCAACTTACAGAAGAAACAGTGACAGAATATTGCAAATAATCTTTCAGTACTCTTGTCTTTACTTAAAATATACTATAATCATATAACCATAGTTACATTATACTATATATTTGTAGTATACATATACTAAATACAAGTTCATTTGATGAGTGAAACCAGCTTTAAATTTGAGGTATTTTGACCCCAGAAAACGTGATGACAATAAAAATACCAGGACTGCATAGATTCACATTAGACAAATAGTTATTCAATTTTTTACTCAATTTCTGAGCAAAACCACTACTTGAAGCTTGGCTTCTAAATATGCTCTAATGTTGCTACTTTAAATATGTAGCCACAATGAATCTAAGAATGAGATCTAAATATTTTATTTCACTTTAAAAAGAACTACATAAAAGGACAGCAAATGCCATTCATGTCCACTACTGCAGGGTTAATTTGTTTAGAGAGATTTGTTGTTTGTTTTTAAAGTCTGTGGCCATGGGAGTCAGCACCAGGAAGGATCTCAGCTGACCAAAAATTCTGACATACACCAATTAACTATTCATATAAACCTTTATCATACTACCAAAAACTTTTCCTGCCAGGATGACATTATGGTAGCCCAACAGAGTTTCAAACCAGGAATTTCAACCATTTTGCAAGTTATCCCCATCACCAGGTAGAATACATGCCTACATGAGCTACAGCTGTTAACCTGAAAATTTATTTCTGCATCTCTACTGTTGACGGAAAAGAAACAATAAAAGCAAACCACACAACATCCCCCCAACGCGCACTCTATTTTTAAGCCACCAAGTTAAAAAAGGAGATGAAGATTTAACAATGTGTTTCTGCTACTTTAAAATGGTCTGGAGATACAAAACAATCACAGGCGTAATTTAAAACTGTGGATTCACATCTATTCTCAATGTGAGTAGCAATACCTGAAAACATTATCACTTCTGTTCTGTTTCAGCTACTAAATTGTGCTAGCAAATTCTTTTATTTCAGAACTGCTGGCTGAGATTGTTTTTGCCCTTACTCTTTGAGCTGTTTCACTGCAGAAGTGCAAAGTTAGCTTCAGTATTTTGAAACTTTATGACTTTGACTGCAGTGGGTTAGGAAGTCAGCAGCTTACACAGCAAATTCAAGGGAGGCAGTAACCTTCAACAGGGAAGACAGCAGGGAAGAATAGAAAGGAGCACAAGGTTAAGAGTTGTAACATTTTTAGCTATGTTAACACCAGGAAAACATACACGCTTGTGTTTTTTTCAAAGGTTCATTTCATATTCTACTTCCCTGTGCCTTATTAAAACACGGATGAAGCTAGGAAACTGCAGGTCTTCCAGAGTTCAGCTCATATGGCACCCATCTGTCTCTCACGGACAAGTGCACATTTCTATGCTTTGGCTTCTTATTTTTCTAGAATGCAGTTCAGTAGGTGAAGAGTTAGAGATCATATACCAGATATTCAAGATGAATGCCACAGAAAACATGGAAGTGGACTCGGAATCTAGCAATCACAGCATATAGTACAAAGCCAATCACTGCCCAGGTTGATGCATTTTTACAGCTATCAAGCCCTTAATATGCAGTGTCACCCTTAGGTAAGTTGCAGAAGTCAACTTCATAGAATTTTGTGGCCAAATAAAAGCTTAAGAAAAAAGTATGCAGCATTCTTTTTAGTTAGCTCTACAATTCTCTGCTTGCCAATGTGCCTTTTGACTGCAAGCACCATAGCTAGGGACGTACTGAAGAGGAAGAATGCAGTGTCATTCTCAGTAAGAAACACTACAGAAATCAATCTCTTCATTAATGTCACCCATCTTAGTTTTTCAGGTAACTTCAGTTTTTCTTTACCAAGATTTCCTCCAATCACTACTAAGTCTGGGAAATCCAATCCCGTTTATTATCTGCCAACAGTTTATCTGAGTTACAGATTAACCATACAAAAAGTCATATGCAAGATAAGTGAATACCCAGGCTGGTTCATCAAGTACAACAACATTGGGCCCAGACAGCTCAAAGTAGACTATTGCTTCTAGAGGTTAAAGGCTGTAAGAGCCAAGATAGCTCTACATAAGCCAGTATTCATGCTCTTGTACCATTTTCTTGAACCAGAAGCTTGGTGCACTGGCACCTAAGAGAAATGGGCCAACTTGGTTAAATTATCTGTTCAGGCCTATTAACACTGAAGTCACATTTTGTCCTTAACTCAAACTCTGTAACTAGGTGTGGCTTTATTATACCACCCAGAAGCCTAGACTGTGCTCTTATTTAACCCCACTGTCCACATCATTATAAAATCTATATCCCATTACACTAAGTGAAATTCCTTTGCCTCTATCTGCTCATATTTCCTGTAGCAAATAAGCATGTTCTCACTTCTTAACTGGGCTGTTCAAAACAGATGCACGTGTGGCACCTGAATATGACAAAGCATCGATCCAGTATAAAAGTGATCCTTCTCTAACGTAGCTTCTTATTATTTCTATGCAGAACTATTTATTTGGTTCTCTGAGTTAAATTTAGTTTGCTCCTTTTCAATCATTAATCTAACCACCACCAGCCTGGATTTTACTAAAGAAGTAGCACCTAAGACTTTGTAGAAAGAGAACAAATATTTAGCCATATGCTACTGGTATTAAAACTGAGGAATTTTACTCAATAGCATGAAGTAATATGTCATTAAAAATGAGTTCTCCCTCATTCTAAATGTAGGCATTTAAGACAACTTCTTACCTTTTTCAATGTTTGTTTACTAAAAGCTTCAGAAACATTTTTGTGAGAGTAGGGCAGCAGTGAATCACCAATTCATACCATCAATAAATTACTCCTCAACAGGTCAGAAAGACCAGATGAAGTGTTTTGCAGCAGGTCTGCAGAACCACAGTAAACCATTAAACCATTTATTTACATTATTGAGGGGTAACTTGTTGATTCACACACAAATCTGAGGAAGTCAGACAAAAGGGTTGGGCTGCATGAGTGCTAGAGCTCCATTCCAACATCATTAGTCTATAACTTGCACAGAATAAGAATTGTGCCTTTTTTCAACCTGTTACAACACTAAAATTAAATACAAACATTCAGTCAAGACAACCATAACAAACAAAAAAACCAACACACCAAACACCACCACCACTTCAAAACACAAACACATTTAATCCTTTCAATCCTTTCTTTCATTGTAACAGCAGAACAATTAATGCCATCTCCTTGGCACAAACCTGTCACTGACCTATGTATATATCATCCAGCTTCAGAGTAAGACATAGTAGACTGCTTGATATCAACAGTCTAGATTCTTGTCCTGCCACTATTTACAAACAAAGCCTAAGGCAAGCAACTCTTCCTGTCAAAGATACTAAAATGTGAAATCAAGTCTGAAAGGCCTTAACTTGACCATAATTTTTCAGATTCAGGGTATGCAATAAAGCTATTTCATGGATAGTCTTCAAAACACATACTACCTGTTTAAAACCAGAAATAAATTATTCAGGAACTTACAAACCAAAACATGCAATCTCTATGACAGGTGTGATGGTGTGGGGTTTTTTATTCATGTAGCTTTGTAGCAATGAATCAGTTTTTCTTAGAACTCCAAGTAAAACATATTTAGTTCCCTACATACAAATTGAGAAGACAGCAACTAAGTAGTGGGACAAGTTATTTCCATCACTGTGAGATAAAGTTCTGATAGAAAACCAGCAGTCAAAACATTTTCACTGACCTCGAAGAAGACATCAATCTTTCCCTTTGAAAAGGTCACTCAAAAGTTGAAGCCACAGTGGACTTACAACAATAACTTAGAGATTTTCTGTAACTGATTAAAAAAGGTAACTTAAGCAGCACTGCTGCTATTAGTGCATTGAAGGAAACACAGAGCTTGGAGAAAAAAGCCACACACCTAGACAGTAAGCTGATTTCAACACATGGTGGCAAAACATTTCTTGGCTTTTACTAACACTGTACAGTCTTTTGTTTCAGAAATCAGCTTCTTCAAAATCTTTCCTATTTTGTCCCAATCAAGTTCTATCAAGTTCTATTTTCTCCCTATCAAAAACAAAAATAAGCAAAAATCAAATGCATTTAAAGAAGAAAAAATGGATCCTTTTACCCACTACGTTCTGAAATTTCTCTTAAATTACAAATTGCAAATCGAATCAAAGTAAAAGCGATTATACTTTCCCATAAATTTCCAATCGGCAGAACTTGTTCTTACCTGTAACTGTAACCTCGTCAAGGTTCTAGTTCAGTGCTGAAAGAATTAGTTTACATTCCTGCTGCCAATAACAGAATGACTTGCAAAACCTTGAGATAACAGTACAGGACACAACATCTGCTTTATTTTGGAATTTCCTAGAAAGAAACAAAGAAGGTAGTTAGCTATTCCAGATGGTTCACACCAGATTTGTACATCAACTTCTCATGAATACAAGTTTTTCCTAAATAGAAGTCCTTGAACTAAATTCAGTACACTCTCTAAACAATCATCCTCCCTCCCTATTTTCTTCACAGCACAGACAAGCACTTAAGTCATCCATTACCTGGCATTAAAAGTCCCTAAATTCAGTTAACAGAAGGAACAGCTTTTGCATGCCTACTAATGTAACAGTGCTATTTGCTTAATTGTATTCATTTGCTCAAATTACATAATACCCTCTTTGACTGTTTGGTAAGTCTTAAACCCACCAAGTGCAAAATGTGTAATTTTTAAGCTCTTTACTCTGCTTGCTTAGATGTTAAAATGTGCAAGAGTTTAAAACAAAAGCAATAAACTTCAGTTGCAAAAATATTTCAGCTCCTCTGAAACAAGAATAATTATGTCTCTTTAAAAGTAGTCTCTATAAAACTAACCATAAATTCAGCTTAAAATGCAGAACTGGCAAATACACACATCTGAATTGTTAGTTACCTACAAAAGCATCTAGGGTTCTTTCTACCCATTATTTTCAAATGGATGCAAATGCCCAAATCCTTTCCTGGATCAGAGACTACATATTTAATCTTACAAACCTTCTTGCAAACCATCTTGCAAAAGTTACCATGACAGTTCACTGGTAGAGGGAACTATCATGGAAAGAATTCTGGGTGACAGTCAGCTTTTTCTGGGGCACAAAGAAAGACTTTTTCTAACACTGATGATTTTACACTGATTATAGCACTGATAAGCTGAACGAGCGATAAAGGGGAGACCTTGACTTCAAACCCACTGACTAAAGAACGGAGCTATGACATTTCATTAAGGCTTGCCTCTTCCAAACACTACAGTTTTTCAACTACCAAAAAGTGTCAAAAGTAAGAAATAGCTCAAAAGAAGGAACATTTTGCTACTGTTTGGAGAAGAGTTGTAGGGGTTCAGTAACATTACACTGCTGCAAACCCTGTATTTTCCCCAATACTCTCGCTTCTTAGGCACCAAAACAGGAGGGATGGTTCAAGGAATCAAACTAAGCCAGCAAAAGTAAATTTTCTGCCACTGGAGCTCTCTGAACCAGCTTTGAAAATGCAGGATCAGTCAAGTGCCAGTGCCAGAAATGCAGAACCAGCAGTTGGTGCCAATTCAGGTCTGCTCAGAATATCGTGAAACTACACCTTAAGCAGCATCCCCTAAATAATTAATTAATTCTGAAGAAGTACTTTGAAAGACCTAGACAGCAAGTATCCTAAATCACTGTACTGTAATACATGGCAAAAGCCCTCCCAAAAGATACAAAGTTTACCAGTAAAAAAGTTGTTTCCACAACTTGGGGAAAACAAACAAACAAACAAGCAGTGTAGATTCACAAAATTACACAAAATAGCTTCATTTTCTCTTCTTAAACACACTAGTGACTAGGGCATAAATGCAGATTGCGTGACCAGAATGCAACTCCCTTCAAAGCACTGTCTCCCACCACCAGAACATCCCCTTAACTAGGATGGTACAGGATGCTAAGCATGTAGAAGTGCCCAAGAGCCTCAGTTCTAATGGTACTCCAGCAGTCTTTAGAACTGGCTGACGAACAAAAGTGTAACAGAAGACAGGCATTATACTTGACAGAAGTAAGAGGTTTGACCCCTCCCAAATTTTTCAACTCTACAGAGGATATGGGAGCATTAATTAGACAAGGGTGATTTTTAACCTGGAGACAAGTTGCTTACAGTAGGGCAGATCCAAAGATATGTATTTTGGGCTAAGAGCATCTTAGCTCAGAATGTGTTCCTCTTAACACAAATTCTATCTACATGAGTACTCAGAAGTGAGAAATGCTGTATTAATTGTCCCAAACCACAAAGACATTTTAAGATACATACTCCACCATCAAACATTGGAAAAAGTGGGGACACTACTCCTACTTGTTCCTGCACTGTAGTGACCCCTACTTCTCCAAATAAGCTATACAATTTTTTTCCATATGAGAAGACACAGATTCATCATACAGCTTTGGGATAACAAACTACTATATCTAGCCCTGTGTGCAGGAAATGCTCACATATACAAAGGAAATGGTCTTATCCAGATTGCTAATTATAAATTATGTAACGAGAATAAAGCTCAATAATTCCTATTAAAGGCTTAACAAAATTACAAGACATATTAAGCATTTTATTTGGGCTCCTTAGATCTTTGGAGCATGTAAACACTGAATATTTGAGTAAGACTAAGTTAGTTCAGTAAACTTCCATAATTCTTGCTGCTAAGACACCAGCACCCTATAGTAGAATAGTTTTTAATTAAGCACAACTTGAATATTCCTTCACTAATTAAGAATTTTAACTTCATCACATGTACAGTAGTTTCTTCAGAAGGGAATGACTAAGCAACCAAAGCCATCATAAGTGAATCACTGATGAAGAACTAAACACAATATTCAAAAGAAAGCATGTTAAAGTAAAAAACAGCAGTCTACAGAAATTTGAAGAATCCTACCGTGCTATTTTACACTACTTATTCAGGCATCAATTGTCTTCCTGATAATTAAAAATATACTTAATAACCCAGGTAGCAAAACACTAATGAACCTCAAGCTGAATCCTAATGTTTAAAATAAACAAAACCCACAAGATCCAATCTTCTGCAAGTTTCCAGACTCTGATCAGAGAGTCTGGATCCAGAAAAACACTGGTTTCATTCAGCTCCACAACCAGCTAGATACAACCTTTTATGGATAACCAAATCACTGCAAGTGAACAAACCAAGCAATCCACTCTCTACTACTGCCGATATCATCCCGCCAGAAGTGTAAACTGGCTCATGCAGAAGAAAGCAAAATATTTTGCAGAAGATACCATAAGGTAGAAGAAAAATGCAATACTAAGCTTACCAAAAGTCAGTTACTATACTGCAACTTCTGAACTGCATATTCCCAACACATGGTAAACATAAGGTAACATGCCTCTCCTAAACGAGGCATTCATTAGGCTGCCTGTTTTTTTCCAGAACTTAAGAGACCATACTTAGGGAGTGCACTAGCTGGGCTGTGAGTTCACAGAGTAGCTCTTCCTTAGTCTACATATATGACAAAGCCCAAACTAAACCAAACTAATTTCTGTGCGATTACCTGAGACAATGTACAACTTTGATCCTAAAGAGAAAGTTGGGCTTTTTTTTTTTAATAAAAGGATAACAAATTTTGTCCCCATTTGCTGAATGTTTCTTGGTTCCGTACAGAAACACTGTGAATCAACCAAGATTGGGCAAAGCCTTGACTTGTGTTTTTGTTCGTACAGCTTCCCCTGCACCCCCCTTCTTCAAATGTGGAAGCTGCATTAAAATGTTCATTATTACAACAAAGGAAGGAGAATGAGCAAAAGTTTGAAACTAAAAACTTCATGAAGCAATGTAAGTACTTTATCCTTTTTGGAGCAATTGAACTAATATTACAGCTTCGTAAAAAGTACAGCAATATCTTTCCACCACATTTTAGAAGCAAAACCCAGGGTTTGTTAAGAAGTTAAATACCTTGAATTAAATTTAAGTGGAGTTCTGTTGAAAATTTACTTCAGTTCAAAATCTGCAGTTCAAACATTCATTGCCAGTTAGTAATTTTAACTATTCAAAGCTGAATTTCCAGCAGGAACACATTACTACACTAGTATTTTATGTTAGTCTAAAAACTTAAAAATAGTATGGACTTAGCATTCTAATTAGGTCCTTAATTTTAGATATCGCTTCATAAATGGACTACAGCATTGGAAAGCTAACTTTTGACACATCTAGAAAGCAGTTACATAAGCTACTCTGGACATATTTTTTTTTTCCTATCTTTAATACACGTGTAAGGCACCTCTTTAATTCCTAAATTCTGATTCTCTTTTACATAAGTTTTAGATCAGTAGATTCACATTATGGCCATGTAGATGTCTTGGCAGCAGCAGTAGCCTAAGCAGTCTTAGCTCTCAGCAACTCGTTCTGTTTCCATGCTAATGTCTGTGGCTCAGCCACACAGATGGGCTACGCTGGTACAAGTGAATGCCGGGATTCAATGCCGGGTACAAGTGATCACAGCACTCCCGGTACAAGTGAATGCCGGGAGCACAGACTGCTCATCTAGTTGATGAATAACTCAAACTCTGCTGAATTACACAAGCAGAAGATAAAGGAACACAAAAAGCCAGCCTTACTAGAATTCATAATGCACATACACAATCTATATTTACCTAACTAGGAGATTGCTGGCAAACACCTACTGCTTCCTCTATTCTGTAACAGATCACAGTCATGCTGAGCATAACTCAAGAACAGAAATACGGAATCATCTCTCAATCAGTTATGCTGGACAGCTTCTCAAACATCCAGTTTCAGGAATGCTGAAGAGAAAGACCACCTAACGTGCTTCAGTAAAAACACCCAAAGACAGAACTCCATGAGTTACCCGATCTTCAGTTGAACTATTCAAGAGTTAAAATGTATTGCATTTCTAAGTTAGCATTCTTTAACAAAAAATATCAATTAAAGCTACAAAGGATTGTAAGCAGAGGACTGCTGCATTAAACAAAAAAAAAAAAAAAAAGTTTATTGGGGCTGCTAGGACTTTCTAAAGAAGAGCTTCCAAAAGTCTCTAACTAGCTTTATCAATATCTTACACATTACAGCTATAGTGTAAGTCAAGTTCTAGACATGCGTTATGCCTTTCACAGCAATACAGGAGTTGCAAATTGAGAAAGATGTGTTCATATTCTGTATGGCTGTTTATTTTTTTCTTAATGAAAAAAAAAACCAAACATGTTCATTTTTCTTAATGCAGAGTTCACGAACATCCATCTTCCTGACAGGGATTCAAAATTCCAGCTGACACACCAGAGTGATTTATATGGGCATAAGATCATGTTTACTATTACTGAAGTGCTTGTCTTTTGAGCACATTGCTATGCTGTTTCTCCATGAGAGAAATTTATCATCAGCTTACTAGACAGAATACCCAGGTAGCAACTAATGAGTAAATTTTCAACCACCTGTCCATTTGTCACATCTCTGAACATCTGGCCTTCAAAACAATGCTTAAAAATACAGTCACCACAAATGGATTAGGTTTTTATAAATATTCATTTCCTTAAACAGGAATCACAATCTGATCACTGGTTAAATGTTCTGAGAAGGAATCCACCACAGCTGTCAACTAGTAACTTTACAGGGCACATCTATTCAAAAGTAGCCTAGGCCAAAATGGCATGTTCCAAAACCACACATCACTTCACATAGAAGTGAACTGTCTCATTCACTCTAGCTAATACAGCAGTATCAAAGAGCATCCGGAGTTTCTCATTCCTTTCCCCAGAAGGGAAAGGTTCTAGCAATTGATGATTCAGAAGTAATCTTGCAAAAAAAAACTTTCTCTGTTTATTACGCAGTTAGAAAGGGCTTAGCCCTTTCTTCCTCAGGCCTTCCAGGAAAATGTCTCAAGTATAAGACCACAAAGAACTCCAAAAGAAGCAGCTGTCAGGAAAATCAGAGAAAACATCAGGTTTTAGACTGGTTAATTCTGTAACAAGTATGTTCATTTGGACAACAAAGAAACTCCATTGTTACAGACTTCAAAACATTGTAAGAGAAAGGGCTTAGCCCTTTCTTCCTCAGGCCTTCCAGGAAAATGTCTCAAGTATAAGACCACAAAGAACTCCAAAAGAAGCAGCTGTCAGGAAAATCAGAGAAAACATCAGGTTTTAGACTGGTTAATTCTGTAACAAGTATGTTCATTTGGACAACAAAGAAACTCCATTGTTACAGACTTCAAAACATTGTAAGATAAAGAGGTAAGAAACCTGACAATTGTCTACTTCTACTGTTAATACAGCAAAGGTGACTGAGCTCCAAAAGTTAAGGTGCTCTAGCTGTAGGATACAGAAAGGAAGTTTGATAGTTTTCAAAGGATTAATATAATTGTGAGTCTCTCATAGGAAGACCAGATTCTCTGCAGAGAGTTATCTTGACTAGTTCTTTTTTGAACAGTCTTTAGCTTCTAGCTGGCTTAAAAAATCACTGGAGTTCACTAAAGGTAATTTTATCTGAGTGGAGAATCTCACCCTAGCATCTAGTGGGTAGCAATGCACTTAGATGAAGTCAGCTTTTGAATGAAGTCTGGCTACTACCATTGAAGCCAATAAGGAGGTTTTTTAATCTTCAGTATGACATCCTATATTTTTGCTGGTCCTGAAAAAAAATAAAGCTTAAACCCAGTTTCTGCAACATGTAATTCTGTACAGAACCTGTATTTAGAGCAATACCCCACAGAGGCTTCTCAAAGATACAACAGCATATTGTTTTTTCTGTCAGGGTAATTAAGCCATGCATGTTAACTAATCCCATTTTCCCTACCTTAAATGTATAAAACATACAATCTTAAGTGGCACCATAATATCCAAAATTTATAAGGAAGTTAATCTCTAATGTGGAGTGAGCAACAAGCAAAAAGATGAAAATTACATTATTTCAGTGAACACCAGTTACAGAAAGTACAGCAAGATTTCATTGATGTTTGACAAAGACATAAATCAAGCTGTATCAAATTTATAAGGGATAGGAAGAATGTTTTTTTCTTTATATATGATACTGATAATGAAGAGAAGGGCTTCCCCTTTTTTCAAGACTACAAGGTTCTTATTCTTCCCTCATCTTCTAAGGCTAAGTCTACACATACAAATTAATAGATTAAAAAAACTTTGGACATTACTGCTGATCCTATGCAGACAGTTAGTGAAGGCATAAATTCTCTACCATGCTACTTTAACTCTTGGATCTAATTACGTCTTTTTTTAGCTGTGTTACTACTTTGTAGGTTTAAACACAAAAGGAGTTAAATTAAATGCAAAAAAAGTCATTCAACACAATAACATCACCAGCACATTCAAGTCAGCAACACAGAAACACCAGTACTCCAAGCTGCCAAATATTAACACTTACTATGTTATAGGCATTTCAATATTTACTACAAAGCACATAACTTGGAAAGAGATAATTCAAGCATCTGTTAACTAAGAGTCTACATACACAAAATATTTTAAAATACCTAATTTGAATAATTCAGGAACTGAAGCCTCCAAACAAGACTTGTTAAAATACAGTTATTTTTATATCTTAATTACAGTTTTTGAACATTTTTTTCCTTAGTCTCTTCAATGTTAATATTTTTTCTACCTAATAGCAAAGTCACTTCAGTAACAGTACTGTAGTAGTATGAAGAGCATCCACACAGAAATTCAAAGACATCTTAGTAATTTTTAGTGAGTCTATTTGCTTAGAAAGTCTCTTCCTTAATACTAACGCAAATTTATAATCTTCCTAAATCAAGACAATTGAACTGAATTGGTTAATTTCAAATAAAGCATATCTCAAAACATTTTAAGGCAGTTATAAATAAATGCTTAAGAGAAGCAGCTGCTCCTACATGATATGTAATGATACACTGCTGTACTGTAACAGAATCAATACACATACTATTCAATCCAGAGTATGTTATAGAACTTAGGTTTCAGATCACAGATTACTTGTCAGACTACTTCAATGAACACAGTACTCCCCTGTGCACTTTCATAACATGCTTTACTTTTCTATCAGGCTAGAGAAACTTTTTAAGTAAAATTCTGAAGTCTTAAAAAAATTACTATCTTTAGGAACTGCAGACTGAAGCAATTTTCCATTACCTTTTTTTTCTGGCAGCAGCCTCCATTATCATTGTCTGGACATATGGAATCTTTTTCAGGTGTCTGCACTGAGGCTATCTGAACTGCTTCACTTGTCATCTAAACAGAATAGTTATTGGCAAGAAGAAGCCATTTGGCAACTTACAAGCTGTTGTCCAATTAGTACTGCAACTTCAGTTTCACAACAAGTAAGTTTGACTCATTTTTAATCAATACTGTTTAAACTCTCCTGATTTGCTATATATGGTTTAATATTGAAGTTTCAAATAGATCTATTGAGTAAAATCTGTTTTAACTTTGCCACCAAGTAAGTATCACAATACATCTCAAACCATACCTACAAAAGGCAATTTGAAGGGCAATTTCATCAACCAGAGTGTTAAAACTAACATGCAGAAAAGACCATGCCAATTCTCAAGAAATCAATATTAGAGAAAGTACTTAAGGGCATTGTAGGCAGTGAATACAGTAATAGTAAGCTTACATGGACTTGACAGCAAAAAGAATTCCAGGAAGCAAGCACGTTAATAATTCAATGTTCATTGTATGCTATTCACCAGGTCAGACATCAGCTGAAGGCAAATTTGGATAACCCAGATAAAGACACCATCTCCAGCTGCACCAAAGGTGCAGCTCCTGTACACTGTTGGCTGCAAGACATGCCCTTGCTAAACTGATTGGCGATTGGAACATCTTAGCACAAAGGTGCATAAGAGAAAACATTAACTGTAGCAAGGGGGCAGACACCCCACTCTGTCATCCCATTTATAGAGGCAACACATCAAGGTATTTAAAAGTAGTTTCTATCTTCCAAAGCTCACACCTCAATCTTAACACTTTACTATATGTAAATCTTAACCTGCATGTATTCTATACCAGGTTTAACAAGCTGCCTGGATTAAGCTAGGTATCCATACAAAAAAAAAATAAAGGCTCACAAAGGAATACTCAAGTATTCAGGCTTTTGCAGAATGACAGCTGAAAGAATCTAATTAATTTAGCAGTTTAAAAAGAAAAGTAAGCATTCAGCTTGAGGATTATACAGATAATTCAAGTAAAACCTACTATATAAAAAACAGAACCACACAGTCACAACAAATTAGAAATAGGTACATGAATAGAAAAGACTACTGAACTGAACCTTCAAACAGGTGCTGAATTCAGAATGAGTGCCAAGTTCAGCAAGTCTCCGTCCCCCAAAAATTGAAGAGCTGGGAGCCAGCAACCAGCTGCCTACATTAAGATCTTCTTGTACTTTTCAGTCCCCAGAACATCTCCTACTGCCTTTTGTGTGACTCCATGTCAATGTCTCTGCCATCTTCCCTGTGGCTAGATACTATGGCCTTGTATTCTCCTTCTTACACTACCATCTCTGCAAGGAATAGCTATGTGCCCCTCCATTCTGATGAACCACTTTGAGATCTACCCTTTGAGTGTCATTAACTCGATGTTAGCCCAGCCAACAGAACAGTCCATCAACATTCCCCCCACAACTGGTCTCATTGAAGGGAATTCCACTTTGTCTACTATAGGCTTTATCCCCCTACTCCTTGTTACATCCTCCACTCTGCCCTAGGGGTAGTGTGGGAACGACACAACAAACATTCAATATGTTGGAAAACCGCATGGAAGCTGAAGGCAATGGAATCACTCTACTGAATGATGTCAATGGCTCCTACCACTTGATCAGTTCTCTAACTTGCACACAGATGGCAATGTTATAGGTGCCTGAAGTCGTGGCTTTTTTGAAAGAAATGCATATACTATTCCTTCTAAAATGCAGCAAACCTGCCCTCTGACTGCCAGTTATTTCTGGATATTTTGAAATTGACTGGAAATGTCACTGCAGAGCTGCAATACTGCATTCAGAGAGAAACTACAAAAAGCTCAGCACAAAACCGTGAACTAATCCAAAAAGAGTTACTACGACACAGACAATTTAGTAAGACATCCCATTTTATATCATGTAATTTAGTGCATGAGTTTTGGAAGTGGGAACACCTGTGCTACCCAAAAGACAGCTTTGCGTAGCAAAAATTAGATACATGTAGCTACCTCCTTAACTACTGTAGTTAAGCAACACAGCCACAGCTAACTTATATGTCTCTGATCATTAGTGTATTTCCATAGACTTAAGCATAAGTATTTAATATTTAATAGATATTCGTAAGATTATGTAGGAATAGTATAATATACAAGTAGCCAAGAACTCAGAAACAGGACCATTTTGCAAGCCTCAGTATTTGTGCTTTTTGTCATCTGATCATGAACAATTTCTAGTGTCTTACCTTGAATGTAGTACAAAAGTGAAGACTCTTCCAGATCTTTGCCCTTCTGATAAAGATTCACTTTAGAGAGACTTCTTTGTATATTAGGGGTAAATAAAGCAGAAGAGACTGTGAGTCTGAAAGTAGTAAGATGGAAGAATTGACTGATTTCTCTCCTAGTTCAACATAACATTCAATAAAATCTATAGCTCAAGACTGCTTACTAGGAACTTCTAGACTGGAACTAATAAAAGACATGAATCACTGGAAGTGGCTAAGTTAGTTAGGAAGCTTCTGCTTGTCCAAGGCAATACAGCAAAAGCTCAGGTGAATGCCATTCACTTGTTAGAGGTAAAACTATGAAGTGATCTAAGCTACACCACTCAGTGGCCACTGTTTGCCAAGAAAACCCTGCTGCCAGTATGAACCACCTTGACAAGAGATGTAAAAGCAAATCCATTTCCAAACCAGGAATATGTACAATCATGTGACAGGGAGACAGCCTGCATACACTTATGCCTCTGCATGCATGTTTAACTGGAGAGACGATGGAAAAGTCTGGGATACTAATGCAAACATTTACAAGAATACATCCAGATGCCACAATCAAAGGAAAAGACTAAAAGTTGAGATGAAAACTTATTCTAAATCACAGAAATTATTACAAAGAAGCCTATTACTAGCCACTGCAGATTGCTTTAGAGCAAAAGCAGAAACATACCTGACTATTCAGCAAAATTATCTTGACTATAAGGAAGAAATAAAGTTGCTGTTTCGCCCAAAGGTATAAGAAGGGTTAAGGCACCATGGTTAAACCCACCATGAGGAGAGAATACCACTATGTAACTTCTGCAGAGTGACTTTAACTACAGCTTTCTCCATTTTGGACATGTCTACATGCAGCATCCAGGATAACAGCTCCTCTTGATAGACCTGGGCAAAGAGGGAAGTGATTCAGCCTCAGAGAAACTGGGATTAGTTTCCTTTTCCAGGATCTTTCTTTCTCCACAGTAACTTCAAACAAAAATGCTCTACAAATTGCTTTGTTTTATTACAAGGTTCAGAATAATGGGCAAAAGGAAGGGAGAAACTAGAGATAGTGATCACTATCAAGTTGTAAAACTTCCTTTTCACCACTGAGAAAGAGTATTTTTCCTTCTTTTCTTAGATGAAATGAGCTTATCCAATGAACGTACCTTGCTTAATTAACAGGTAGATTTCAAGTGACTAATTCTTAATATAAAAAATATGCAAAAAGAGTAAGTCACCATGTTCCAACTATTTTATTTAGCAGCACTAGAAATAGATGCCACTTGCATAAGGAACCAAGTTTCCAAATAGACAAAATGTATTGATACTTAGGTCCCTGACATGGGTGATTCTTCAAAGAATGATTCAGAGTAGAGGCAATACAAGAGGTCATCCAGTTCAATTTCCTTCTTCAAGTGCAGTCAATGCCAAATAAAGAGGAATAATGCTGTTTGTTTTTATTACTACTACTGTGAACTGCTGACTTGTATTCAGCCTACTGTTCACCAGAACCAGGTCCTTCTTAGTAGAGCTACAAACCAGCCAGTCTGTAGCACTGCAGGAGGGCTACCAACCCTGGAAACAAAACTTGGCAGGTGTACTTGCTGAACTTTGTAAGACTCCTGTGAGCCTACTCCTCTAGCCTTTCCAGGTACTTTAGGATGGCCACCCTTGCCTTTGAGCCACCAAGTTCTGTGTCTACCACATACCTGATGAAAGTGCATTCTATCTCTTCATCCAGGTCATTGATAAAGACATTAAAAAATAATAATAATCAAAAAACCAGTAGGTCACAATAGACCCTTGAGGATCTCCAGTTGTAACTACTGTCCAGGCAGCCAACATCAGCCACCCTTTGAGATGACTCTTCACAAGTTTTCATTTGTCTAGTAATCCTCCCATTCAGACTACAAATAGGAGTATGCTATGGAACACTGCAAAAGCTGTGCTAAGGTCAAAGCAAAGGAACATCCACCAGTTTTCCTGCAGCTGAAGACCTGGTCATTTGACAGAAGTCAGTCAGGCTGGTCAAGCATGACTAACCTTTAGTACAGCCATGCTGGCTATTTCCAGTCACCTTCTTTTTCAAGGGCCCCAAAAGTGTTTAGCACTTCTAGAAAGTGAAACAGAATGCTTTCTTTATTATATAACATAGCAAAGGTGTCTGGAACAGTGAACAGGAACCACCTCTAGACTTCAACAATTTACAGAATTCAAATGTTCCAAAGCCTAAAAATAAGACTGTGCATAAGAATAGGCAGGTCTCAGCAAGTGAACACAGCCAACAAACAACTGAATTTCTGGCTAATTTTCAAGGCATCTGGCAACAAGACATTAAAAGTAATGGTTATAAAAGGAAAAACCTGGTGTTCATAACTCTACCTAAAATTTATTACAGAAACTGGCAGCAGAGGAAGGGATGAGAAAGGAGTGGAAAAGAATAGCAAACGGCCAAGAAAACTTAAACATGGTTCATTAGAAATACGCACATTAGAAATAATTTCTGAAATTCCAATTGCTTACATCTTTTCAGATGTTTTTTTCCCAGACTATATTGAAAGTAAATTCATTTTACTAAGACCTCTGAATTTGAAAAAGTCCAGGAACTCCTGGACACAAAAACAGTCAATGCCTGACAATGACAAACTAATCTCTACTAGTGATGAAGTTACTAATTTTTCCACCCAAAACACTTAAGTTCCTTTGCAGTTCCACATAACTCATGCATTAAGGAGGGAGTAGATAAGATACTCTAGCTTCACATTTAGTAGTGAACAATGCCAACAACACAGCAGACGAACAGAGGCAGACCTTTTATCCCCTAAGGAAATTTGCAAACATGACAAAAAGCACAGAAAAACAGCTTGACTTGTTCAAGAACTTTCTGACAAATTCCTTGCCGTGATCTTTGCTATGTGAAGGTTTGGTTTCTGCTATATTCTCATATGCTTACAGAATAAAGATTCCTGTCAACAAGTGGTGATTTTAATTAAAACTGAAATGACTGCTGTGAAGGGACTCATCAACATCTGTACCGGGCTATGCATTTTGGGGAAAAACCAAAAGAAGAGATGGGCATTTTTAATTTCTTTATAATAGAGGTTTTGACATCAACATTTAAATGCATGTTCTTTTACTTCAGGATTGCAACATGCAAAATGACACTGCTAACACTCACAGTTGTGCGACTTCTTAATCAGCATTAAAATTCCAAGTAAATTTAGGACTTCTACTCACAAGGCAGGATACATCATGTATCCAAATCATTAGTGTTAAGAACCAATATTAATAACTACACTCTGAAAGAACCACCTTTGAAGCATCTGAGGGTGCATTCTTACAAGAAGTTAGGCTAAGCTGAACTGGTAACTGCTGTAGGCCCATGACTTGTCATGTGTACCTTCCACTCCAACTTTTGCATCAGTACTTGCTCTCATATCCTCATGTAACAGGCAGATTCAAGAAGCTAAACTAAAAGGAAATTAATCTCAGCAATAGATAGAACACATCACATATCTCACTTTCACCATGAGATGAGACACAGCCAAGTATCAGCATGAGGAAGAAGAGGAGCACATGGTCACAGACAGAAAACTGCAGAAATATAGCAGCACTAACATATTTAGGTAATCATATGAGAACCATTTCCTTAATGAAACAATCAGTATTATGAGTGTGTGCCAGAAGCAACTGCCTGACTGCATGCTGAGGCCTAACAAAATCTGTCTTTTCTGTACTGTATCAACCTTGCGAAGTGGTGAAAAAATAAATTATTCTAAGGACCTTTAACTAAAAAAAGACATGAGATATCCACCAATTAGGCAGCATGTAGCAGAAAGCTGTCTGGGTAGAGGGAATGAACTCCCCAAAATGGAGAGACACAAACAAAGCTATGTTACGTATATTAAGTTAGCCAGCTTCCAAGATGTTACATTCATTGTTTTTAAACAGCTGCAAAGAAATAACAACAGCATCTGATTGACCCAGGAAGCAGAATTACCTAGTGCTCAGCACTCTCACCTAGGGAGCACAAGATTTGATGACTAGAAACCAACATAGAAGAAATTCAGAAATAAAAATTCAGCTTCAACTGAATTACATGCTAATTACTTCTTCACCTGTGCTGGGTTTACCTTTGTACTCTCTCTCTAAGGTTTTGAGGGCACTACCCTTTGGCAGTTGAACCAAACAAGCTTTATTGCCCACTCTATTTTTCCTTTCCTTCTATGAATACGGCAGTTTAGACCAAGTATATCCTCTCAGTCACCCAAAGACCTTCAAGGAATCTTCACTTCCACAGCAATTCAGGTCTTCCAATTCCATGACACCTTAAATCAATAAGAAAAGAACATGCCATGCATTAAGTATTCACCCAATTCAAGGTGAAAAAAAACACACTCCACTTAACACAGTCCAGAGAAAGCTTTATAGACTAAAGCTTCTCCAACTCCCCTTCAATCCTTTTCAAGAGGAACACAACAGTAGAAAACTAGCTCAAATAAACTATGTATTAACAAAATTACGGAGAATGAAGACTAATAAAAGTAAGTTCCTCCCCATCCCACCCAGCAATACCGATGTCAGTGGTCAACATATACTTGTTGGTTTTTACCCAGGCCAGTATCAAAGAGTCACTGTATCTCTGAAAGGCAAGTAATTCTAGCAGACTAGTTAGTGGCAGGCACTAGAACCTGGTAAAGAGAGGTTGTACATCTACTGATAAAAATCTTTCACATGATGAACAGACAAATTAGCAGAAAACAGAACCCTGAGATAAAAGAATAAGGAGGAACACTCCTCAACGAATAGTGTACTCAAGTATTCTCAGAATTAGCTTAAGTTCTCATAGAATTTATTACTTCAGTTCTTTAAAATCATTGCAATTTTCTTCCCCACTAAAAACACCTGTCTTTTCCTCTCCTGCCACATTTCAGTTTCCCTCCTACAATTACAGTATCAGACTTTGACCCAAAGAAAGAAGGTAAACACTATGAGGAAAGAATCAATAGTTTCAAAATTGGAACAAAAACTGTGCAGAAGAAAGTTTGCTCACAGGTGCACCAATTCTTCTTTTACTAGTGACAGTATAAGATGATTACTAAGAAAACAACAGAAAAGGATGATGAGATTGCAAAACAGTGTTCTAGGACCACTGACAGATCTAAGCTGTCATGTTCACAAGAGTTTCTGTTTTAATCAGTGCTCCAATGAATAAGGCCTATGGAAGAAGGGGTAATATGGAGAGACCTATTAAGAAGTTTTTCAAATCAGCTTCATATTTCTATACGAAACTGACAACATAACCAGGTTTCAAGTCTGGATAAACTTTAATAAGTTTTTCAAAAAAATTAATTACTTCTGCTGTGGAGTTTCTATCTCAAGTTTTTGCATCAATCTGGTAAATGAACAAAACAAAGCAACAGTGAAAACAGATCACTTCAAGTAGTAACTGACTAGTACTTCTCCTCAACATAGTCTTACTTTCCCTCTGCACAGATTCAGAAATACAGAAAACTTAAGACTGAAAACAGCATGATAATTAAATATATCTGAGAATATGCAATATTTTTCAAGGAAAATATTTTTCAAATATATATTAATAAAGGGCTTAAAAACACAATTTCAGAGTACTCTTCCTAGTGAGTTTTTTTGCCCATGTTGAATTCTATCCCCTGCCACTGACAATAATGGCACACAAGCTCATTTCAAGAATCCTAAACTATACTGGAATTTTATCTCTTCCCTGCTGACTTTAAGTCAAGACCCATGTCACTTCATGTTAAAAAAAAATTATTCAGAAATTGTTTTGACAGTCTGTAACTTTATCCCCTTCCCTCCAAAACTCAGATATTCTAAGTTCACAGCATTCCTTTTTTTTTTTAAATTAAACCAATCCTGGAACAGTAGTTGAAACCACATAGTAAGCTGTTACAGTTAACAACAGCTACTATTTTGAGTTCATTAAATATTTTAGAGAAGTTCTCTGGCCTAGAATTGCTTGCCCTTGTGCATTCTAGTTAAGAAAGTGAGAAGTCATCCTACTGGATCTAATGTTACAAGCTACATACTGATCTTTAACAGCTTTTAATCTCCATCGTTCTTACACTCAAATACAGTAATAAAACATATAGAAGCAAAAACATGGTTCAAAATACAGCAAATCAAAGGGGAAAGTGAAGTGAAATAAATGGCATTGTTTACTATGACTGAGAGGGGATCTAATTAATGTCTATAAAAAGACATGAGGGCTGGGCATCAAGAAGGCAGTGACAACCTCTTTTCACTTGTGCCCTGTGATACGGTGAGGGGCAATAGACTCAAACTCAAGCACAGGAAGTTGCACCTGAACATGATGAAGAACTTCTTTACCGTGATGGTTACAGAGCGCTGCAACAGACTCCCCAGAGAGGTTGTGGAGTCTACTTCTCCAGAGACTTTCAAGACCTGTCTGGATGCCTTTCTGAGTGATCTGCCCTACTTTGGTCTTGGCCTTGCTCTGGCAGGGGGGTTGGACTCAATGATCTTCAGAGGTCCCTTCCAATCCCTAACATTCTGCGATTCTGTGATTGTAGTAGGATGCAAAACACCCATGTCACTATGGCAGAGACCTAACAATGCTCTTCTTCCACATCACACACAAATCTAATTATTATTTCAATTTTAAAGCACAGGAAAATGTTAAAACTGTAGCATTCACCTGTTATAAAATACAAATGAGCTCTCAAGGCCTGCCTCCACAGGAGACTGAACAGCTATTTGACGCTAGCAAACATGAAACTGTGAAGTGTTCTCTTTCCATGGTAATCGACCACAAAAGTGGTATTCTTGTCTTTTTCTTGATCCCACAAATTAATTAATAAGAAAAGAGATAGGAGAGTCACATTAAAATGATTTTAGTTTCTTTACATTGTAAGACATGCACAGAATTTAAATGAGCATTGGTTGAAAAACCTTCCACAAAACAAAGAAACACTATTACTAAATCATCTTTTAAATGACTGAATGCCTATGAACTTCTAGGTTCTCTTTTAAACAGCAGTTCGAGTCTGGTGAACTTGTGAAAGACTTACAAAACAAGTTTTACACACCTCCTTCCCCCAGTACTAGTTCTATTGTTTTCACAAGATTGTTTTCATTTTGTTTATGTATAAAACCCTTATGACTTGAAGTCTTAAGTACAACCTTCTAATAGTTTAGAAGTGCTCCTCAGAAACAGTCAGCCACTGCCTAGACTTTGGATTATTCCAAGCAATTAATCCACCAGCCTAAGCAATTAGTAAGGGTAAGAGCATGAAATAACTTCAGATCAAGTATTGATTACTTTAGTATTATCATTAGAACTACAGTAGTATTTTTCACACTTGCATTCCATAAATCAATGTTAAAAAAAGACATCTCAAAAAAAAGGAAAAGTGAAAGAAAAAAATCACTTGCTATTATGCGTCTTTTGGAAAAGTGATAAAGACTCACAAAATATGACAAGCTAGTAAATGGATAAACATTGTATTCAAGTTTGATACACCTACAGGTAAGAGGTCCACAGTTAACACTCACTAAAGGTGCCTGTAAATCCCACCTGTAATTAGACATCATGAATAACCTCCTTAGAGGTGTCACCTCAGTTCTGCTGATTACACCCAAACCAAGATGTTCTTGAGTCTTAACAGACTGTACTGTGCACTAGAGCTCTACTGAGATAGATGGAGCTTCTTTGCCTTCTAAGACATAGGACTGAGTAGTACAGGGGAGTCAATGGACTACCTCTTAGGTCTGGATTCAAGTTTTACAACAGCTGAAATAAGAAAAGCACTTCATGTTTGTCTTGAATACTAAAGAAGAGTAACCTTCTGAGAAATCGGCTAGAATATTTTTTTCTCAAATGTCCCATAGAGAATTAAACTGAATGTTAGTCAGCAGAAACCAGTGCCTGCAATTACCACTGTATCTGAAGAAAGGTTTTGTGCACAAACTGGTATACAGAGTACCTTCTGACCAGGATGAGATTTTCCTGCTGGCAACTAGAACAAATAAAACAAGTACTGTATTACTATACTAAGGAAATAGAGAGCAGGAGTAGAAAGAAACTGAGAAATCATCCATACTAGATTCACCTTTCATACCTTTACAGAAGCTCTCAAGCCAGTGTTTTGAGTATAGGGCCACAAAGTAGAAGTCAAAAGAACAATTTCTTTAGCTTCATACACTGAAGATAGAACTGTTAGAACTCAGCCTGCAGTACCACATAGCTTCAGCACAGCACAGTACTTCTCATCTGAAGTTTCAGCAGTTTTTCAAGGTCACAAGGGCGATCACAAACACAAGTCCCTCCCCACTCTAATTCCTAATCCACCACCCTCAAAATCCGATCTAGCTGACTCTGAAGGGTTCAATACACCATTCATTTTCAAAACCTTCATTCACTTCTCTCCTAGAATCGTGGTCCAAAACTAACATATGTGGTACCACGGTGTATTAGCTTGTAGTAAAAAAGGCTACAATACACAACAAAGGCAACTTTAGACCTGTATTGGAGGAGGTTTAATAAGCATGTTGAATACTCTAAAAAATGTTATCTATGCTATAGAGAAGATACTTTCAGCACCCCTTAAGAAGCTGCCCTTAAAAAAACCAATTTCCTACTTCTAGATATGCTGCCTAAAATGTTAACAGCATCCCTGTCCCTTTACTCCTCCTAACTCTTCTGGAAGAAATTTTAAATAGCGATAAATGTAAAGAGACAGTAATACAAGAAACAGCACTAGTGAAAAATAAATAAATATAATCTCAGGAAGCTGAGGTATGGTGTGTGCCGTGTCCCATTCCACCGCTCCCCGCCCCCCTCAAGTTTTATTGAAACTGGCTACGATCTGGAAGTTAACACAAGGGTAAATATTTCAGAGACAATCAGGTCCTATGAGTTTTGTGGAGATAAACAGTCAGATCAAGAAGAGACATCCAAACTAGTGCCCCTTGAGGAAAAGTCGAGCAGGAGCTCAGCTGTGTTACCAGAAACAACTTCCCAGGACAGCAGGACAGACAGTCCCCCAAACACATTAAAATACTTTCAGAGCTCACAATACAGTATACCCAGAAAAATCCAACCACAAGACACAAAGCCACAGGAAGTCAGGCTTCATAACCTGGTGCTCACACAGCTGGTTTCATTCTTGATTAACCAAAGTCAAACCATGAAAGAACTACTTTCCAGAATTTATTGCAGCTCTAACACCAGTACTTTTCACACACAATTTAAAAACTAGGGACAATAACTTGGAAACAGCGATTCAGTTACTACTCAAGATAAACAAAAAAATCCTTACTCAGAGAGCAGCAGGACAATTTCCACAGTTCTGCCAGTAGCATTTAGGAAGCAGGAAAAGGCAGAAGCTGTTCCCCTCACAGCTTGACACCCACTGCAATGCTTCAAGGTGCGTTTTAGAGACCCTGTTGGTCGGTACATCTATATTAGCACTTTAGTTTGGATCAGGAGCACACTTTTGAAGTAAATCTGAGTCATACCACTTACTGTGCTTTGGTTTACATCTCAGAAGTTTCTGAACACATCATCTGGACATCTCTCATATTAGTCAAACCAAAAGTCTGGAAAACACCTAATACCCAGTAATGTTTGGAGCATACTCAGTCCACATAACCGACTAGTTTAAAATAAACTCTCATTAAGTACATTCACTGTGGACGCTGCGTCTAACTTACTGCTTCACTCCTCAACCTTCCTCAATTGCAGCATACCACTAATGTAAATATAATCGATGTTGCAGATACTGCCCTTTCATTTAAGAGAACATTGAGCAGCAGTAACTAAACCCACAGACTTAAGCTGCCAACCCACACCTCATTAGCCCTAAAAAGGAGGGCTGCACCATGAATTTGAGTATTCCTTTTCCTGCAGTAACTATAGCAGCACTCTCCCAACACTCATCCTGCTTTCGCTTTCGCTCCTTTACAATTAGGAGTATCAAAAGCCAGTGGGATACATCTAGGAAAGTTCTCTAAATAAAGTTTTAAAAACCCCAAGATCTACACATTTCACGTATCATCTACATCTACTGTTTTATAAAACTTTTTAAATAACACTGAAAAAACAACTCAGTAATCCACATCAATGGCTTCACTGTAGCTGCTGATAGGAAAGGAAGAGCAGCATGTGCTCGATAATGCTTTATATTACTTGCACATCAGCTTAACCAACAAAGCTGCCCAGATAAGAGGTTTTTTTGTTTTTGAATAAGCTGACCAACATAATATTCATTGTTTCAGTTTTCCACTTGAATAAAAATATCAATTCTTTACAAATAGTTCCATCATTTGAGATTTGTTCTCCACAGTCATCAATTTTCCTTTTGCTATACAAAATTTTAAATACAAGATCATGAGTTTTGAACAAATAATACATGGCTTTAGTAGGACAGAAGAGCTGGTGATAACAGGCCAAAGCAGTATTGCATGAATAAATTACAATGAAGTGCTATCTCCTCTACTCAACACACCACCATCATCATCTTAGTTCATTACCTCAAATAAAAACACTTCTTATACTAACAATACAGAGACGTGTTTGCTCTACATTCAGTAAAGGTCAAGTTCCTACACTGGTGTGCAGACAGAGAAGTAGGATTATTGAAGAAGACATTTTCTGTTACATTCCGATCCCCTGGAAACTGCAAAGATCTACCGATGCTTTCCTTGTGACTTAACTGGAAGTTTGTGGTCATTAACTCGTCATTACCATACACATTAAAGAGCCATCTTAGTCTAGTCTGAAACAGCCTTAAGCAAACTGACAGTTTTTCTAAGCTCAACTCCTGTTAACTCTTGTGAAAATAGACTTAAGCACCTAGTTGTACTATTTATTCAAAAGAAATCTCAATGAAAATGTCATATCTCATCAAAGATGCAGAGAACCTATGCCATGAGATAGTAAAGTAGTAACATCATAAAATGATGCATTGAAGCAATGTTAATGCGAAACTAATGACGCATGGGGAAAAACAGTTGGTGAATTATTTTTTCTACCAGAACAGTATCTGGGCCTGAATAATTTCTTCTGAAATTATATAAAAGAAAGGCTGTTCTCCGCTGAGATACTGGGTTTTCCCTTCTGCAATTTTCTACATTGAAACACCTTTGTGCCTTTTCTCCCAATGTAAGTTTTTATAAAAGCCAGAAGACTAATTTAACCTGCACTCATTAGCAACCTTTACGTTTCATCTTGCCAATAGCGTCTCAAGAAATTCAGATGAGCTGAACTGCTCATCTCAATTGAGTAGGTACAGCTCATCTCATTTATCTCTTACCATCCCATGCAAAGCTTTTCAGACCAGTTTTCTTCTTGAGGCACACTTGTTAATTCTTCAAAATTATTCCTCAGATATCTGTATCATGTGCTAAAGCCAGATAAAATCTGTTGGAAGATTTATTTGCCAAATTTTAAGCAGTTCGGCCAAAGTCTCCCATCCTAGATATCTGCCTAACACTGAAACACATTCACCAAATAGCTGAGGAGTTGTGACATTGTCTGTAAAAGAAGATCAGTTTTTATTATCTTTTGAAAACTCAGCATCCTTGATCTTGTATTAGGGATGCATCTTTCACTGTCAAAGCAAAAAAAATTCTTTTTCTTACTTTTATAGTCCAATGGTATTTGAATTTGGGTGGGGTTTTTTTGATTAAAAATCTGAAATTATGTGTCCAGATTTTGAATTTAAATTCCAAGATTATATGCATACTAGGTACACTGAAGACCAGGACTAAACCAGACCTCTCAAAAGTTTCTTAAAACATTCACCCTGTGCTCACACTGCTAATAGACAGTGAGAAGGAAGAAACCACAGTTCACATACTGTACATCTATAAGCCAAATCTTGAAGACAATCAAGCATAACAAACTGAAGTACAGAATTTAAAAAGTGACAAATAGGGGAGGAGCCAAGATAGCAAAAATTTTTACTTTTAACAGTTTTCTAAAGAAATCACAATTGCTCTCTTC
>NW_009954543.1:2455729-2457130 GCF_000747805.2 Chaetura pelagica
AACCAATGTTCACATCAAACTACTAGGTTGCTAAAAGACCCAAGATTTGAATGATGCTTCTTTGCTTCTTCATTTTCACAGACAAGAGAAACAAATGTAGTGCTGAATCGGGAGCAAAAAGAAACCTGGTGTAACAAGGTGGCAAGAATTAAGAAAAACAACCACCAAAACAACACAAAACCAAAATTCAGAGTACTAGATACAGTTAAGGTGGTGAGCAGAAAGAATCAATATTAGAGGGAGAAAAGCAACTATAGACACAAAGATATGCATAACACAAAGTCCAGAGCTTGGATTCTTTCAAGGCCTTCTGATTCACTTGGGAGACTGCTTGCAAAAACCAATGGTTATCTACCTATCTTTCAGTACTGAGCAGAAAAGAACAGCTATTTACCTCTTGATAAATTACAGTAATAGGTCTATATGGCCGATCTAATTATTCTTCCTAAACTGATGATCCAAGACACTACCAATGATCAATTTCCAATGTTTTGTGAAGGAAAAAAAAACAACACCTCAAACCAAAACCAACCAAAAAGCCACACACCCCCTCCCAAGGAACATTAGCATTTAGCCAAGTGTGTTGCAGTTTGCTTCATACAAGATGGCCAGTACTCTCCCAACAACTTTGTTCTACTTATAACCTTGCTTCAGTCTAAATAAACCAAGTTCCAAAGAGATTTATTCTTTTAACACAAATACTTCACAGACAGATTTTTACATCCAATATTAAGAGTGGATTTTTACATTCTCTTTTCATAATACGGAGGCAACACATTCATGTAAGAAGTACTACTCTCAGTCACTCACTCCAAGTGCTTCTGACACTGAGCACCTTTAACAACTATGTTCAACACAGATTCAATAAGCTTTACTTTTGGTTGTGATAATTTTCTATTTCTGCAAGTCAAGGTCTTTAGTTCAGTAAGTCAGAATCTGACATTAGTGATCACCATTGGCAAAGTTTGAGTGAACAATGAGAATTCCACACCAGAGGCAAGAAGGGAAATGGATTATGCAGGATAACTACTATGAGGCTACTGTTCCTCCAGCTCCCTACCTTGCTAACTGACCACCTCAAGGCTATCACAATAAAAAAAAATAAGAAATGGTTCTTTGCACTCTTTATACAGCCCTCTCCATGCAACATTAATACTGTTTCTCTCATTTCAATGTTATGTGCCTTAATTAAACCATGTATCCTATAGAACAATCTCCTCTAAATATCTGTGTAGAACAAGAGATGAGGGGCTGGGTAAAGAAATAATACATACTATGACAAACTCACAGAACGTGGGATACACTCACGCAATTTCTCCTTTTACCTGAGCCAAAGAGCTTTCCATTCTAAATAGATCATCTTTTCAAAGATGTCTAGCCTTCAAATGTTGCACTAACACT
>NW_009954543.1:2457630-2459473 GCF_000747805.2 Chaetura pelagica
CACTCTTTCAAACACAAGTACATGCCCAGTACAGAAGACTTCATACCTTCTGGACACATGCATTCAGGTAAAGTATTAAGGTACATATGATGCACAAGCAGAGACACATTCAAGCCTCTGAGCCACACATATGTAGGGCTTGTCTAGACCACTTTAGGGGCTTTTAATTAGCTGCTGACCTGTCAACATATTACAAGTGCTAGTTTCAGCAAAAGCTTACTCTTAATGGACACTTTAGCCAGTGGAACAAACAGAACACGAAAAAAACACCTTTAACAGAAACC
Source organism: Chaetura pelagica (assembly GCF_000747805.2). NCBI lineage: Eukaryota > Metazoa > Chordata > Aves > Apodiformes > Apodidae > Chaetura > Chaetura pelagica. Next base: position 2,457,915 of record NW_009954543.1, read on the forward strand.
CTATTGACTATTCTGTAGCCTCCCTTAATCTGATAATCACAATAATCACAAATTGCCTCATCTTAATTCACTTTTTTAGTTTCCACTAACTGTCACAACTATAAAATACTTCTATCTAGTCAAGAAGAGCAAAGAATTCCTGCAGCCTCCCACCTGCTAAGGGCATATCTGGGACCCTGAACCAATTCATCATCCCTCCCTCAAACCATTTCAACTTTTCGTAGTCTCAGCCAAAAACGCCTGCCTCCTGTGTCCATACACAGACTTCCCATTAACTCAGCAACACAAAAACTCCAGTTTCCCTTTTGCACAAATACCATTCCCCTGATACACACATGTATACATAGCCTAACACAGTCTTCACACTGTGTATGCATAATCCTCACAAACTCATCCCATGCCCCCCTTTTCAAATGTACATAAACCTCTCAAAGACTCCACATCATTCATTTCTACTTCTAAATAGCCACTCAACCCCCATCATTTTCTCACAATCCATGGTAATCCGTGGAAATTTACTCACAGGAAGGGTGCAGTGATGCCCTTATAGACAGAAATTCACACTGCCCGATACACCTGTCAAAAATACAGATTACTACAGTTCTGCAGCTCCCCAGGTCACGCACAGACTTTTCTCCAAACAGCACCATCGTGACAACAACACAGGGCATTTGCTACATGTTTTTCAAGTTGTATCCCATGGTTTAAACTACAAATATCCAGCCTTCGATTTCATCACAGGGGAGAGACACCAATTCACAGGTCCCCCCAATACTGCCAGGACACAGACCACATTGCTCACTGCCATAACCCATCTCAACGCACAAGGAACAGGGCTCACAGAGGTGGTGACAGCCAAGTCTCTCTCTCAATGTGAGCATCAGACAAACCAACTTACACACAGTAAAAACATGCATGCCTTTCTGTCCACATACCATCTCACATTACACATGAAGGTCTTGCATATTAAGTCTAACCACACTGGCCACCAAACAAAACAAGTTCAGAACCTTGTAGCAACCTGTTACCACTAAGCCTGTGAGTTGCACATAGACTTACCACCCAAAGCCTTCCTCCTCTACACTTCGAAACCAGCCAACTTACCACCTTACCTCTAACAACACACGTAAGATTGTTTATCTATCATTCCTAAATTCATGTGCCCTCATGTATCACTGTTTCTAAATATGTGTGGTTTTATCCTCGCATCTGCATCCTCGCGGTAAAACACACCCCTCAGCCTACCACAGCACACAAAAACAACACACAAACAGATTTTTCCAGCTACCTCCAGTCCTTCAAAATCATTCCCTCCCTTCGACTAGCCACAAATTCTATACCCGTTGGGTTCACGGAGCCAGCAAGCTCCGAACTACAGGAGAAAACTGCCTTCAACTACGCCAAAGGCGCCCAGGCAGTGCCCATCCGCCCGTGACTTCACACCCTGCGCGCACCACCACCCTCACAGGCACACAGGTCCAACGACGGCTTCTCCCTCCAACACCGGGGTCCGTACCTCCCGTCACTCCACCCCGTCGGCAAACACCGGGCCCCGCCAG
>NW_009954543.1:2460993-2472060 GCF_000747805.2 Chaetura pelagica
CCGGGGGGGGGGGGGGCGGGGGCGCCGGCGGCGCGGCCGGGCCCGCCGCCTGACGGGTAACGGCGGCTGCTCCCAACCGTCGGGCCCAGCGAGGAGTCTCGCCCGAGGAGGCCGTCATTAACCTCCTGCGTGCACTTACCTGCCGCTTTCCTTGCCCCAGAACACAAACGATTGCTCAGTAAGGAGCATTAAGATCCTGCTGCTGCCTCAGACTCCTTTGCTCTTTCCATCTTTCTCGTTCCCGGGGCTGGCGGAATCCAGCTGGGGTTCATCTCTGGAGGGGGGACTCGGCTCCCGCCTTGCTCTGCAGCCCTGGGGTGCAGTTACACGTGGAAGTTTTCCTCGTCAGCTAAACGGCACAGAGGTGCTGGCCCTGCCCGACTCTCCCGAGTGCCTGAACTTGAATGTACCGTTTGTACAAATGGCACGTCAATGTCCCCATCGTGGGTTGCCCTGGTGCCCTCACGCTGAGGGGTCCTCGCTATGCACCCCCCTGTGAGCGAACACTTGGGTTGTATGCAGGACTCGATCATAGGTCAAAACAGTTTACCTAACACTTTCATTTACCCATCTATCTTTTGCTATGTTTGGAAAGGAGCTGGCCCTGAAAAAGATGGGAACTTGCCCTTCTGCACTTGGCATTTTCTTGCAGGCTTTCAGCATAGACGCAGTGTTGAGTTATTTTTCTAGACTCTCCAGAGCTCTGCCTGCAGTACAGTAAATACCCTGCAGCTCTTAGCTTTTAGCCATCACACTGCCACTCGCATTAGAAAATCCTTTCATGGAGCTCTGGAGGCACCTTGAGCTCAGCCAACTAGTGTGATTGTAGCTCTAAGTCAGTGCCAAAGCTATGTTTTCTGTGGGTTCAAGTGCTTCTCCTCCACAAGAATATGGGAAAGGCCACCGCAGTGGGATAGTGCTGCTTGCCACAGCTCTCTACCAGTTGACAGAGTTGATTGAGAATGAAACCTAGATTGCCTCAGCACAGGCACTCGTGAGCAGGTTCAGGGGCAGCCAGAACTCTGAGACTGTGGTTAGGCATCTGTCATAGAAAACCTGCTCATTAGACAAGCTAATTTGAGTGCCCAGACCCAGCTGCCAATCAACCTAGTTAACATTGCAGTGTTCACATGACCTAGGACTCAAGATACTTTCATATGTCTAGCAAGGGAATTTTTTTTCCCCCTCTTCCTCAGGCTTCTATCTCATAGCCATTTAAACACAATTCATATACTATTAAAACAATGACAAATCTGGCTAAAAATTGCTGTATCTTTGGGTTGATGAATGTAAAAGTTATTCAACCTCGATTCTTGAACTTTGAAATAGTTTTTAATCTCAAGTGATTTGACAGGTGTTATTTGTTGGGTTTGTTTTTGAGGGCCTGTGACTGTTTAAAGTAATAGTAAATCTTGCACAGATTTTAGCAGGTACAGAACTGGGTTGTAATTTTATCTGGTCTCTGTTTACACCTTCTACTTTGCTTCCTGGCTACCTACCAGAGAGATACCGTAGGTAGCATTAGATAATTTTGCTTAATAGAACCAAGGTATACTCAGCTGCCACTCACTCTTCCATCTAATTTACTGTAGCCGCCGTACTTCCCACAGTGTTCAGTGAAACAAAAATGTACAGAAATACTGAAGGAAATCACGAGCAAGTCTTTCAGCTTTTCCAACCTTCTAACCCTTTCTCCTTGCTTCTAGTTTTGACATTGGTTCTTATCCCCTTCATTTCACCTTCACCTCCAACTGCATCTATAGTTTTATAACAAATTTAGAGAAATATGAAAGACTTCTTTATCAATACCAGTACAACCTTTACAGAATGAACTTCCCAAAATAATAAACATTACCCTACGTTTTCTCCAGTGTAACAAATCTTATCCCCTATTGCTTCTCAAAATGATCTGCTTAAATGTTAGAGATTAACTAAAAATCTACGCCCTGCACATGAGTCCTTAACCCAGTGTAAACAGCACATTCCTAATCACTAGAAAATGTGCATATCTGACTAGTTTATGTGGGCTAAAACTGAACGCTGGCATTGCTCAAGAGGTGCGTGTGGCAAGAGGCAAGTAGCATAGTGACAGGCAGCAGGGGTGGTGGGTGAAGTAATAAGTAGGTGAAATAATGGTTGTATGTGGCAATGTGGAGTTAATGGCTAATCTAGGGATTTTGTGCCTTTTTTGTGGCTGGCCTCAGTTAAGCTTCATGTAACAGTAGTAAAGCAGGGTATTTGTTTGGAAGAACACATGTGTATTGGATCAATGGTAATGTGTGCATGCCTGAAAAGTGTGTGCAGTTGTTAATACATGCAATGTCCATCTAATTCTTAGTGGTGACAAAAGTAACTATGAGCTATAGAAATATTAAGCAATAAATGGGCAATAGATTGTACAGAATAAAGGTAATTTGCAAACAATTTCTTTTGATATTGCATTTAAGAGGAATGAAAATGAGTTCTTACCATACAGAGTTTTTTATATTCCCTTTCTTTAATGTTCTACTGTTATTTGTGAACAGATTTGTTCTTTTAGGACTAGTTGTTGATGAACCTCAATAATTAAATTTGTTTCATGTTCAAATGAATGAACAGTAAAACAGGTTTTCACAAAATATCAGTAACTTTGGGAAGCTATTCGATCTGACAGTGTTTTCACATTGTTATCTCAACTTTTGCCTCTGTTTTTGAAAAAGTTAGCTTTGAATCTGAAGCACGTATCCATCTAGCGTTTTAACTGTCCTTCACACTTGTTTGACCACAAGTGACAACTGCTCTAGTTTCACAAGAAAGCATTCTCAGACACTGAGAATATTCATGGTACACGAATATTTTTTTATCTGCAAAGCAAACAAGCTCTTTCATTTTCAGCTGAGTAACTTCCCATGGAAATTAATTCACTCAACAACAGTAGTAGTTAAGTTTTTCACCACTTCCCTGTGTACCCCTTCTAGATTACACCATCTATGAAGAAAGGAAAGAAATCACCACAGATAATAAGGTCATCTTCATATTAAGAAATCAGTAGAGAAAATTTGGAAAGATTCATGTAATGTTTTGCTCTACAAGAGGAAGATTAAAATCTAATGGGGAATAAGAGGAATGTGGGATGACTAGGAAAGAAAAAGGCACAGATACAAAGGCAGAAAACAAGTAATGTTACTGTGGCAAAATGAAATAACTGAAAAGTGGATATACTATTTCTAGCATGTTGGGAATAAAATGGAGGAATTTCACAAAACAAGACCACCCCTTTGTGATAAAAGAAAACTCAGAGAGTTCCTAACTGGAACAACTGGATTAGAGGGGATTTGAAGTTGAGGAAACAGAAGTAAAAATAAATGTAGGTAGTAACATCCTATGTTAAGGAAGAAACGTTCGGCGAAGAAAACAGCTCATGATTTTGGAAAATATTTTTATAGAGTGCACTGAGAGAAGAGGGATTTGGGAGTGTTACAGACCCCTGGGTGAAAGTTTTGGAGGCAACTAGAAAACTCCATATTATTAAAAAGATGGTACTGCTTGGATACAAAGAACCAATCAGTAAGATTTCAAATTCCCTGTTAAGAGTTTGGGGAATATATACTACTCATACTAGGACATTCTGGACTGTGGCAGTCAATTCATTCGTCCTCCAAACTGTCACTGGGCCTGTAAGAAGTAAAGCTTTTGGGTGGTTCAAGAATATGCCCTCAAAGATCTGAGTGTAGATAATAAACTTGGAGCATGTGATCACAGGTTATCCGATGAAAGGCTGGGGTAAAAGGAAGTAGAAGATTCTCCATTTCAGAAAGGCAAGCTGTGATAAATTAAGGGACTTGGCAAAAACATCAAACTGTATAATGAAAATAAAAATTGGAATATGTAAGAGGCTTCAGGTATCTTAAAACCAAAATCGCTAATTCCATTTGGATTCCATTTCTCACACAAAACAAAACAAAAATTACAGGTAGAGGCTTCAAGGCATAAGTGGGAGACACAGCATCAAGAGAGGGGTAATAATTATAAGCAAAGAGCATGCAACAAAACAGAAAGAAAGGTCTGGTTCAGAAAAGATCCCAAATGTCAACAAATGTGAGAATGAGGGTAGAATTTTTATGGAAAATCAGGTTAACTTAGATCTTGCAAATGGAAAACCAGCAAGATATGGCATAACATTATAAGAAAGAGGTGATGATGCTTTCCAGTGAGCAAGAGGTGGGGTTTAGAGATAGTCTGCATGTGATGCTAAAACTAAATGCATATTTTGTCGCAATTTTCAGTCAAGATGGTTATGTTGAGCACAGAGTTAGAGGACAGGATGGCTAATAGCTAGGAGGGAAAGGAAATTGCTAGTATCACATAGAAGATTAAAATAAAACAGTCTACATCCTCTGGGCAGAAAGAACAGATAATTCCTGTTCCAGAAGTCAGAAACAATGTCAAATAAAATCACTTGTCTCACAGTAAGCTTTTTAAAATAAGTAGAGCAGTAAATGAGAAAAAGTTGTTTGTTTACAAAAGATGGGCCTTACCAGATTAACCTAATATCTTTCTTTGATAATAACATTCAACTTCTAGTTAAAGGAGGAAGTGATAGGAAGTAGCAGAGCAGTACCAGAGACTAATGGAGGTGATGGACTATCCATAGATGATAAAGCAAAATCTAATGATCAGCAGTGAAGTATCTGAGTAAAGGTTGTTCTCTTTTCTCCTGCCCTCTGTGAGTTTTGGGTTTAAACCTACTAGATATTTTCCTTACTGACACTGACAGAAGGTGGTGAGAAAAAAATTTATGAGTGACCCAGTGCTCAGAGGTGCCAACAGCCAAGAGAACCAGGAAGCCATATATAATGAAACCTGATGAAGGAATAGAAATGCAGTTAACTTCAAGACATTTGGGGATTAATATCAGAAATTTCCTCTAGCCACTGGGAGCTCATCACTTCAAAAAGATGAGGAAGAAAGACAGAATATTCTAGTTCATCACAGCATGGCATGAAATGCCATTCAGTTTCAACATTAGAATGACAAATGCAATCCTAAGCGTGGCTGAGCAACAGGTTAAGTGCCTCCACACAGGCACTTAATTGGCAGTGTGGAAGTTCTTATTCAGAGCTCCACACAGGCAGCCATGAGCTGGCTTTGAGATGTAACAAACTGAAGGGGTTGATGTACCATGATTATTTCTGTTGCCCTCATTTGAGTCTTGTTCATGTTGTTAAATTGGGTAGGGACAGACAGCCACAAGCTGTCAAGCCAGTCTGTAATTAAGCCATGACTTAGCATGGCTTAATAAGTTACTACTCCTCAGACAAGCTGTAATAACTGCCTGTGTACACGCTCCCAGCTCGTCTAGCTGCTGAAGTAAAATGTGTTAGTTTAAGCTACTATACTCTGCAATAGCATCCTAGCTGATAAGCAATAATTTGCCATGGGAACACAATCACTTGTGAGCAGGTGTTCACATTTTTCTCCACGCTCAGAATTCTATGCATGTAGGTGGCATGGGAGATAGACGAGAAGTGTTAGTTTTGTTAACTTTTTGCCAAGATGTCTCCTTTTGCAGTCTAAAACCTTGCTGAACTGTTTACTTTGACATTAGAATATTAATTTTTGCTTACACTACTCTCACCTCTCATCCATAACGTGTATTCATCATTATTACTACCCTGTTTTGTTCTTTACTCTCTGGAGTTCAGATTACTTTTTTTACCGTTTGACTGAAGTACATTAAGAGAGCTTAAAATGCTTTAAAGACTTCAAAAGCTTAAGCATAATCATAGAATCAAAACTGGTTAAAGTCGGAAGGGACCCTAAGGATCATCAGATTCCAGTCCTCCTGCTATGAGCAGGGAGAGCTCACACCAGACCAGGCTGCACAAGCCTCATCCAGCCTGGCCTTAAACAGCTCCAGGGAGGGGGCTTCCACAACCTCCCTGGGCAACCTATTCCAGTGCCTTACTACCCTCATGGTGAAGAATTTGCTCCTGCTGTCTAATCTACATCTCCCCTCTTTCAGTTTAAAACCATTACCCCTTGCCCTATCACTGACCTCTCTGATGAAAAGCCCCTCCCCAGCTTTCCTGTAGCCCTTTCAGGCACTGGTATAAAGTCCCCCCAGAGCCTTCTCTTCTCCAGGCTGAACAGCCCCAACTCTCTCAGCCTGTCTTTGTAGCAAAGGTGCTCAACTGTATAGTACTTACATTAATCAACTGTATAACACTTATAAACTTTTAAGTGTATGTTATTGAAGAAGTCAATCAAGTTTGGCTAGCAAGCTTACTTTTAGACTCTGTAAATTACTTCTGGTTAACAATATACTCTCAATCTTCAAACATCTTTCAGATACTATATAAATCGAATGTTATACATTACAGACCATTCTAATGAAATTTAAAAATAAGCATGACTGAAAAAGAAAAAAAATATGCAGCTTTTAGCTGAGATACCTTGCTGTCAGTGCAATTCCATTGCTACTTTTTCCTGCTCACTTGCACTGCTGTCCTAAGCATGTCTCTAATAGTAATATAATGAGGAGTTAACAGCTTCCTAATTAATCTTTGTGATATTTTCCTAATTCATATGGAATCATCATTACTGTTAATTCACCATTTTACCCCTCCTTTACTGTAATTATGAGAAGTAATTCCCCAGGAGAAGGGCAAAGGTTGCTTCATAAACTCATTGACACTTCTAAAGTGCTTCCTCACATTTCTATTCACTGTCATCTCTTTTTCCCAATTGTTGAAGGAGAACAGGAGCTTGAGATCCCCCAGTGAGAGAGGGAGCTCCAAACACATGCTGTTCTCCTCTACCCATGGGTAAGAGAAGCTGCCTAGAACGGGGCAACACATCAGGCAGAAGCAATCTGATCTATGTGAGCAGTTTGTATTATTCGAGGATGTTTCTGGTAAGGGCATTCTGTTAAGCTCAGCTGAGCTGTTAAACTGGACTGGATGTGACTCATCATCCTTCACGAGCAACCAAACTGTGCACTGTATGAAGGGTTGCCCTAACACACACATGAAACATTAATGATGAGCAAAGTGGGTCTTGAGAATATTTTTAAATTGTATTATTTTAAAGACTGGGCGAAGGGGGTGGGGAGACAGGTCGTCTTCTCACAGAAACTTGGTGTGTCTGATACTGACCTTTTCCTAACAAACTGAGCGGCAGCAGGGGCTGAGTAATTTATAGATATATGCATAGATATAGATATATGCAGCTGATGAATTCCAGAGAAAGTACAAAGGGAAGTTGGCAAGAAATCAAATAAATCAAGAAAAATAAGCCCACAGCAAGGGAGGGGCCACTGTTTCTTTAAAATCTTGCCATGTCTAAGCAGTGGTCTCCGATACCCATCCTAGTGCTGTACAACCCCAGAAGAAGTGGCTTAGCAGGCCAGAGCTGCAGACCTGACTGGTTGTGAACTTGCTAATGGAAACACTTGGTGGTGATTCTGTTAAAGAAAATCACCAATAGCAAAACCCTCTGGCAAGATCAATAAGGCTGCACACCAGCTTGCTGGGAGGCAAAGTTAGCAAGCATGATTGGCAAAAGGGATGACAGCGATTCCAAATGGAGCCCCTCCCTAAGTTGTTGCAAAATAGAGTGAATTCTTCCTTTTCTGCATTTCTGTAGGGTGGTGTAGGTGCTATCCCTGATCACCAAAGTGGCCCATGTCAGACACTTTATCTTGGTGCATCCATTTCAATTTTGATCTCTGAGGAACAAGCTTAACCTTCTACATGCTAAATCCAGGTTTGTCCCCTGCATTCTCTTGCAATATCCACAATTTAAAAAATAACATTTTAAATGTTAAAACACATAAGCATGTAATGAACCTTCACAAAGAAAAGCAAAGCAGAATGTAGGCCAGGTTTTATGTTATATATTAAGGTTTTGGTTGGGTTTTTTTCAATTAACAGTTTTGTAGGATCTTTCCGCCCAGTTATGTACTGACAGACAGAACAACCATTTTAAGATAAATAAATTGTATTTTGTTTTGAAATTATTTTAAAATCCTTCTTCATCTAGTTATTAAATCCTTTTTATAAAAGAAAATGCATGTGTTTCTTACTAGCATATGTGCATGGAAATTATTCACAATGAGGGTATTAACTTATATAACCTATTCTTCTGGCTTCTAGAAATTATATTAGTGTCTGGACAGAGCAAAAAAAACACCGCTCAGATACATTCTCACCATGGTGACCTACGAGAGAACTGTCACAACAGAAACTGCTGTTGCCACTACAATTTCCAGAGCTCCTGCTGTTCATGTTGTTGTTGAAGAGAAAATACACTGCCCTTCACTGCACTTAGAGCTCAGTAAGATCAGATTGCAGCTTAAAGATAATGTTCACACTTTACTGTACATCAGTATCAAAGAGAAAATGAGATGATCAAAATATGCCAACCATAATAGTAGTGTCAACATTAAGTATGCTGTGTACTTCCTTTGAGGTCCCAAGTGCTCTGACTCCCTCCTGTTTCAGCAAAGGGAAACTCAGATCATGATCACAGCCTTTGGGTTCAGCTCTGTTTAAGCCAAAGTGCTTATCTTGGCGAGAATCCAAGCCAGGTAAGAAGCACAGGACTGATCCCCCTCAAAGGAAAAATAAATTCTAGTGTTGTCTTTGAAACACAGAAATAAATTAGTAGTTGCAGCTGTCAAAAAGAAAAATACAAATTCAGAACAGGCATGTTGTCTTTCTGTATTATGGATGTTGTGAACTCTGTTCCCACACTCCATCAAAGGATGGCCAGTTAAAATAAGCATGTTGCAAAGGTCCTTTTTGCCAACGGAACTACTAACTCAGTGAAATATATAAAGCATACCTTTTTAACAAGCTACCTGTTATCCAACTAAGTGTATTTCAAATCATTAGACAATATTTTCTAATTTAAAAGATAATCTAAAGCTAGTGACCAGAGGACATCAGATTTTAAATGTGAATGTTCAACTTCGAAGTAGTGAGCAGTTTCATGAATTTTACACAATGCAGTACAAAAATGAAACAAAACCAACAAAGTCTTGGTGATACGACTTGACATTTTAAAAGCAGCATTTCTGAAAGTGAAAGGCCCCCCAGAAGACCTCTGATTAGTCTGTGCACTATAAAGAAACTCTGGAATAAGTAACTCTGAGAGAAACTGCTGGGATATTTATAATTAACTATGGCTAAGGGAATTAGAGCTGGAAGTTACTATGATAGTTGTAAAGCTTCTGATATGACACAGTGAGGAAGTAAGATGAGTAAAAGTTATTTGAGAAAATGCTCCAAATCCTAAACTGATCATTCTTATTGGTGACATCTCATGTGTGAACCCTATTAATAAAGTGATCCATTTTTTCACAAGTTACAGGGTTAAGGTCTGATGTAGAGTTGATAGTTTTATTTTACGTAATTTATAATATCTTAAAAAGCCATGAGTAAAGGTTCATAAGAAAAGCTATGCTCTCTGGGAAATAGAGACCCAAATCAAATTATATTTCAACTGAGATTTACTTTCTTGCTTAGAAAGTAAGTTTGGAAATTGGCATGTCAAAGGATCACTGTATATCAGAGAAGAACCATCTTGAGACAAGCCTAAATAGATTTCATTTGCATTAATCTAAATAGCTTAGATTGATCAAAACTACCATACCTTGTATTACAATTTTCTCTGAATTGAAGGAAACAAGGAAAGAGAGATGTACACATTCTTAGGTTTAACCTCCCTTATGCCAGGGAAGTCCCTCATAATTTTGGATGGAACCAGGCAAAAACTCAACCCAGAAGTACAACCTAAGTGCACTTCATACTGGCTCCTTGACTCACGGAGGCAAGCTGTGAGTGACTGCCCAAACAAGGTACAGGTTGAAGTTGGATTTTCTTTTTTCTACGCTTTTAGTTTGTTGTGTTTTTTTTTTGTTCTTTTTTCTATTTTGTAATCAGAGACTTACCTCGTTTTGCTAGTATAATATTTTTTCCTTATTTAACTTTGCCTGGTATTAACAGTCCTTTCAAGTAACTGTGGCAAGCACCAGATACATTATTGCTGAAGATGCATCAGATCCTAATAAGTGAGTTGGCACAAATACCTTTTAGACACCCACAACCTGGGAAACAATTGAGAAACCAAGGCATTTCTTAACAAATAGACAGTCAGTGTTACACTATGGGGAGAAGACTTTCCAATGGAATAATTCTTGAACACAAGAGATAGCACAATTACAGGTGCCCAACTGAGATTAAATCTTTTGTAGTTACACAGTACTCTAGCACTTCCAAGCATGCAACGCATTGCAGGGAAGGAGGGGGTCAGGCAGAAGAGCATGTGAAACTCCACCAAGAGAGTCAAGCAAGAGTACTGAGTATCTTACAAAAGATTTAAGAAATGTAAATATTATATTCCATTGCAAAAGGGTGTAAGAACAGTGAAATTCCAAAAGTTGTAAAAGAAAGAATGACAACATACACTGGAGAGCACTAGTGCACAAAGCTCTTCAATGGTAACAAACTCAGGTTTTTCATGAAGTGTTTGGAAAAAAAAATAAAAGGCTACACAGCTGAAGTGTAATAAGTGCAAAAGTAAGTATGTAGTGGACACTGCCAAACACACTTCTGGCACTGTCATATCACAGTAGGACACTTAGAACTGGATGCCAGCACAATATAAGCTATAGAGATACAGAAAGCCTCAATAGCAGTTGATTCAGCTAGAGAGCAACTTTTGGAGACAGGCTCTGCAATGATGTATGTTTATCTAAAGCCAGTGTTGGTTGAAACACCATAAACTGCTTATTTATTTTGTCAAATGGGGCTTGGGAATTTTCCTTCCTTGAAAAAAAGTTAATTTTTCAATTACTAGCGCATCACTATTACATTTTATTTTTTGCAAATCAGGAGTAAAAGAAAGGAAGACACAGCATTTGCAGAGATATAGAAAAGAGCAGGGGCATTCAGTCTCTAGTGGCTATGACTTCCAGGTTTGTTTATTCAGTCTGCAGCCCTCTGGAACAGGCTGTAGGCAAGATGACTTGCTCTGGTAGTGGCAGCAGCCTACTTACCACCATTCCTTCCAGAGGCTCTTTCC
>NW_009954543.1:2472178-2487198 GCF_000747805.2 Chaetura pelagica
CTTTCCCTGCCCAGCAATAAAATACAGGAAAGACCAGAGCCCCTTGAGAAAGAGGGCTTTTAGAAATGAGCTACTGTCAGAACAATTAATTCAGTCATCACTCTTTTCTGCTCAAAGATCTGTGACACTGCTTGGAAAGAAGACCAACAGTAAAGCCTCTCAATTACTTGGCGATACCAGCCTATGCTCAGCTGCTGTGTTCCTTGTGCACTCATCCCTTCAGCATGGAAAACTTGCTGCCAGTAACCTGTTGTGGATATTCAGTAATTATGGCGCTTTCAGGAAATTGGCTGCCATGCAGCAAAGGATGGACTGCAATATATGGCCCTCTCCTGTCACCAGAGAAAGGTGCAGCATCTCGACAGTGGGCTTCTCTACTCCAGAGCATCTGCCAGGAGTTCAGCAGAATGTAGTTCTTTGTGCACCCCTCTTTGATAGAAATCGTGGATGATGTCAGATAAAATGTACACTGGGACTGGCAGTGCAACAGCAAAAGAACGTTAATAAGCCAAACATGCAGAGACTGAGGTAGAAACATGTATTTCAAATTCTGTTCAGACCTCATCATACCGCTGTGTGGTTCTCCTTGTATCATGCCCCATCACATACAGGATCTTAATGACCACTAAGGGCTGAAGTAACAAAAAGAAGAAGTTATACTCTATTTTTCAAGCACATTTAACTCAAACTACAAACCCAACAACTTCTGAATTCTAATGATAGACTTACAGGAAAGCCCATGTGAACAATGATGCAGGCAGGAAGGTGTGACAAAAGACTTAAAGTCTGGGATTTTTGTTTTCCAAAAAGCAAAATGATGGACTATATCCAAAGTACAAGGAAATCAGTGAAGCAGAAACCACAAGGGATGAAGTATCCACTCATCCAGCACTTGCAGATTTAGAGGACAGGGCAATTCAGTGAATCCCAGACATTAGAAGACAGAATCATAGACAAGCTCATGCAGGTTAAGAGTCATGCCTGACTGACTGCAGGAACAACAGAAGTAAAAAACACAGCCCCAAAACACTGTTGAAGTTGGCATACTTCTGAGAAGTGACAAATTTCCAAAGAAAGAGGTAAGGTTATGTGGCTTATGGGCATCAACTATTATTTCAGAATTTTGAAGGATGGAGAAGAGTCTAGAGACCTCGATCAATTTACCAAAGCATTTTATCATGTTTCTTTAGGGGGAAGATACATGTATCTCATTTTGTTAAAAAGCAAATAATGCAGGAGTAGTCCAAGCAAAATAATTTTTTCTCTTCCTTAGTCTTTGTGTGGAGGGGAAAGAATCCTGGAGTAAGGATGAGACCATCATAAAACCTGATTTAACAAGTATGAGTCTGTATCAGAGTAGGAGATTGAAGAGAAGCATTTATTTGGTTCCAAGAGAGGATCTCACTGATATTCATCTCTTCAGTTACTGGAACAAGAAGAGTTACTTTTCAGGCTGCTACATCACATCAGATTTTGACCAGAACTCAGAGAGAGGCAAATAACTGCATTGATCGACTTCCCATTAAAGTCTGCCATACAATTCCTATTTATTTCAGAAAAAGCAAAATCAGTCTGAAGATATTTGTAGTAGCATTTATAAAATTGCTTTCACAACTAGTTTTATATTATTTCATTCTGTTGACTTCAGTGATATAATATATGGTTTTCAGTCTTAAAAATACAACCAGAATAAAGCCAAATTGTCTTATTTTTAATTATTCATTACCTAAGCTTAGGGACTTATCACAGTTGAGGCCCATATGCTCTGCTACTAAAACCATAGCAAAAAGGCAGTGATTAAGTATTAGGCCTTTAGGTCAACAGCATCAGTAAATGATCACTTCTTCTATATACCTGCAGTGTTGTCAGACAGGCCTTTGTATTTGGACAGTACAGTTGCACTTACCCACAGTATTTTAAAAATTGATTTCAAAAGATTCTGCAAAACATAATCTAAACACACATTTAATAAGACATAAATACAAATTAAGGTAACCATTGAAGAAGTGTATCTGTGTCTGTAGTTAAAGCCTACTAAATTAAATTTTGAAGAATTCACTCAGACTGGAAATCATATCACTGTGTGGGCATAGAAGGCTCAGTAAATTCTGGCTTGGTGTGTGAGTCAGCATGAGTCACCAGCAGACATACCATCCTACGGTTTTAGGAATCTGCAAGGTACATTTGGAAACAGTTCACAGTAACAAAATAATGCTATCCTCCTGCTTTTTGTCTAGATGGCATTAATGACAGAACCAGCTTTCCTAAAATCCTGTAGGTGTTCTCAGCTCAACATGTTAAAAAACAAAAAACAAAAAAACAATAAAAAAACCAAAAAACCCACAACCCTTTATTTTTGTATTTTCATTAAACAAAGCTAACACAAACATGAAAATCTGTTAGGAAAACCTCCAGTTGTAAATAAAATAATTTACATAGTTGCATTACAGTGACAAAAAGTTGAACCACATCTACTTTTCAAGTAAATTTCTTGATTGAAACACAAGGAGCTTTTTTTTTTCTGTCTTACAATTTTAATTGTTTACGTCACTCAAAGTTTCAAGAGCATAATAAAATTCAATGACAAATTACATTACTGAGCTGACATCAACCATGTAATATACAAAATAGTGTCAGTTTTGTTCTGAAGGACATTTTAATTGTGGCATCTTATTGAAAGACACTGAAGGCAAAGTACATGAGTGTTTGTAAGGCTGGAACTAATCCTGCTTGCTCTTCCACTTTTCTTAATTTCCATGGAAAAGTGAAATTGCTTATATGTCATTTTCCTATGAAACAGATTTCATTCTCTTCCAGCCTGTCATTCTATATACAATGTATAATTCCCAGCATAACCCAATTTGTCTGGCTACATAGGAAATGCATGTTTCACTCCTCGTATTAATCCAGGGAGCTCTGCTACTTACATTTTCCCTTAGTTTTACTAAAGGGAAAATTAGGGAAATTTCACAAGTAATATGGTTATGCTTACAATCTAGTGAATGGACTCATGGCCATATACACACACAGCTATTTGGCTGACTGACCAACTCACAGCCCAGTCTGGAAACCAAATCCACTGCTACGATTAGTCATCCACTTGGATCCCACTTATTACAGTGATGCCACACAGATGCAGCCAAATTCACATCAGCTAATCTAGTTACAAAACAGAGGCCACGGTTCTATCAGATAGGTTAAAATCTGTGTAAAAAGAACTGGCTTACCCTCTTATTTTAGGCTGCAGACTCTTGTTTCCCACTCTCCTGATACCTTGGCAAATGCTTTCTGAATTTGTTGTCTCATTCTCAAGGGGAGGATGTTTCCTGGATTTTCTCTTAATGATTATGTTTTGGTTTACTAACTAATTCCTTTTCCAGGTAAGCTCCATCACATACTTAGTATTTCGGGCAGTTAATATTGCCCTTCATTTGCTATTGCTATGTGATAGTACTGTTAGGAAAAATATGCTGTTTAAAAAAAAATTAAAATCTGTTAATTGCATATTAACACCTACACTCTGAATAAAGAGGGCACAGTTGCCAGTGCTGCTGCCTCTGCCTATTTTTCTAAGGTATTAACCATAGTTGGAACTAGTCTGCTGGACTGGACCCTTTGGTTGGAGGAAACATCAATTCATGAATATTGCTGAATTGAGGAGTGAACTAGAATCACTGGGTTAGGTAACCTTAAGCACACCTTGCAGAAGAGGATAAGCCCTGTGAAGGTTATGCAAGAAGCTCTTAGGGCAGGGGTTTTTGTGCTTGCCAGAGGGACCTTGAAACTGGATTTGGGCTTTCAGTCTCTAACTAAAGCCTCAAGGACAAACTCAAAGCCATGTTTACTAAATATATTACTCACTGACTAATCAGGGTTGCCAACTCCGCACACATAGCCCAAAGACTTCAGCTCTTAACACAAGTTGCAAACAAGACAAGTTAGCAACATATCTGCTAAAAATAGCTAGCACATTGCAAAAAAGGCACATAAAGAAAAACAGAAATGCTTTTCTCCAACCACCTTCACTCAATAATACTATTCAGTAATAACTTTACTTCAAATATTTTACTCAAAGTGAAATCTTGTGGGATATGCTGCTTTTGGACTGTAAACAGCAGAGAGGGGAAAAGTTTTCAGCAGAAAACCTCATTATTGTAGAGATACATCTATGCAATATACACTTGTATACTACATACACATGCTTATCTTTTTAGAATATTTTCTCAGCATGTAGCCTGTCCACACAGGGTCAATATTCAATATGCTTTGTATATTTTAAGCTGTATTTAATAGACAAGTATAGAGTAGTGTCTATTTTAGTAAACTCATTATCAAATGTTGCTGGAAGCAACACTCAGTCTCCTGATACATTGCTTTTTCTTCAGCATTCCTTAAGATTAAAGTGGGTTGTTGAACATTAATTTAAATTACAAAAAACTAGGTAAATTCCCCATTCCCTTATGCTTCTTATCAGCTACTGCAATTAACACTTCCTGTAATTCTTGGGGAGTTTATTTCCAAACTTAATTTGAGTAGGGGAAGTGTGCTCTGGTAACAGAGGTTCAGAATAAAGGACTTGTCAAAGATTATTTAATGCTTGGCTGCAGCAGATTACATTACAAACAGTAACTCTTGAGTTACCTTTGAGTGAGGATCTCTCTTCCAGCAAAGACCACCAGAGCTTGAAGGAGATCCATGGAATTCCCTTTTCTTTCACAAGTTCTCCCAGAAGAAACCTCAAACTTGAAGTTCACACACTCACACCTAAAAACTTCCAGTCCCACATACAAAGATGGATTCCTTGTAAGGCAGTGAATAAACCTACAAAAGAGAAACCTACAGGTGTATTTACTTCCTTTCCACCCTTAAATGCTTTTGGGTGCATTGATAAATTGTACGTCAAAGATGAAGTACAAGTGCTGATACTTCAAATGAGAAAGAGAGAGAGAGAAAAACTCTGGAGAAAAAGATTGGGCTAAAGATTTTTATTAATTGATTTGCTATGTAAAAAAACTTGTAGCAAATGCACAGCTATGTTAAATTATTTTCAACACAATTTAATTTTCCTACTTGTTTGTTAAAAAGTAAAATAAAATTTTGAGAAGTACAAATGAAAGATGGCAGAATCAAACTAAGCTTGTTCATTGACAGTGACCCTTATATTTTGTCAACATCACTTCAAGTTGGGGTTTTTTGCACAAATATGATGACTGCACAACATGCAGTGGGGAATCTGACTATTTACAGGTCTATTGGTGTATTTCTTGACTGTATGCATATACCTATATTTGAGTAATTCTGAGAAAAGATAAACATAATAGATTTAACTTTAAATAGTTGATGCTACCTGAGTTAAGTCACATGCATAGTTTTCTCCCTTCAACCCATGAAAGTAGCCATGGCTTAGCTCAGGCTACTGCAGCTACAGGCAGAGAGTGGAAGACTGCAGTAGTCAGGGCACCAGAGATGTGGACATAAGAGACAGAAAGGCTAGAGATGTGTGGGTGAGGATGAGGTCCATAGACCATAGCTGTAAAGCAAAAATAGCTAAATAAATGCCAGTTGTTTCATTTTTAGTTTTTGCACACCAATATGTTTATGTAGACTGACTGTGGGCAGTGATAGGGTCTGGAAAAAAAACGAACAACAAACCTTTATACAAGTGGCTGAGCCAGCTTTTACTGGGTGGGAAAGTGGGAGGCAGTGAGGAGGCAGCAGTAGAAATTGCAGATTTTACATGCTTAGGGAAAAATTGCATCAAACATGAGTGTGTAAAAGCTGCTGGATGTCACCATGCGTAGTGCTGAGCTAACATTGTCCTGCTCTCTGAACTGACTGGTGAGCAGATGTGACATCTAGCAATGCCAGTCGTGGCACATGGTGAGCAATTTTGGAGCAAAAAAAACCTCCAGTGAGGGCAGGGAAAAAAAAAAGGGAAAGAGGGAAACTGGCTACTCAGCAGGGAGGTTGGAACCTGATGATCGTTAAGGACTCTTCCAACCTTAACCATTCTGTGATTCTATGGTTGGGATAAAGCTAGCTCTGGCTCAGTCAAAGCCACATCTCTATTCTTTTCCCACTAAGTCTGACAGGGAATTGCTCTGTGGTATAAGCACCATCCTTTCTTAGGTGTTACTAATGGTGCAAACCAGCTAATGAAAGGCTTGTGTGTGCTACAGTTTTTCCTTGGAAAGCACAAGGGCACAGGAAAGCAGAGTAAGAGGATGTTTGTGGTGCTTGTGGGCAATGGGTAGTCTGGGACAATGAGGTGCGTAGGATGGCAGAACTGCTTGCAGGACTGTCCTGCACAGAGCTGCTGGAGCTGAGCAACCCTGAGGCTTTCCCAGAGCGTTCCAGTGCTGAAAGCTGATTTGCTTGGAGGCCAGGACAGAGTGGGCAGCCATGGACTGGACCTGGGGGTGAGGACTCTTATGGAAGTGCTGCCAGAAGACAGTGCAGTGGAAACCAGTGCATGTAAAACAGCTTAATTATACAGTGCTTAGTTATATATATATATAAATGTAGAGAACAATGAGTAGGAGTAGCCCTTATTAGTTAGCTGCCTGCAACATAAAAAAATTCTGTAGGTACTGCAGGGTAAGTGAATTTCAGTTTACACATTTTTTATTATTAATATTTTTTAAATCCAAAAAGCCTTTCTGGTAAATTTGCATAACCATTGCCTTGGCTGAGGGTAATGGCACTATGTTGCTGAGAGAAGTCCTCCCAAAAGACTAAAACCCGTGGGCTTTATTTCTTTCCGCATCACAGATTCATCACTTGCTCTCCTCCCTCAAGATTTACAGTACGCCTGGACCTGACTGTGGGAGCTGTCTGTCATACTTCCAGTTAATCAATGACCTACTTTATTATTACATGTAAAGCATGGGCTCAGAGAGAGGCTTTTTGCATTGAGCGAAGAGCTGATCGATAACAGGCATGAAGGACATGGCAGGGAAGAGTGAATAGTTTTTATGAAATGTCACTTCATGACACCTCCCCTTGATAGTCCAGTCTATTTTAGGTACAACAGGATGTCCTCATTGCAGTTACTCTTTGAAATACAGATGTGCAGACTGTGGAAATATACTGAGCACTGAACTGGAAGCCTTTCATATAAATATTAGCACATCAGAAGGAAGCTATACAAATTTGATTTTCCTTCCCCATCATTTAATTGTATGCATCTTCTCCAATACAATGGCAAGTACAATTCAACTCAGCCAGCCTCAGAAAGTTAAGTGGAACAGTGTGCAAAAAAAAAATAAAAAAATAAATTGTTTTCTACTGGACTACAAAGGGCAACTCTGTTATGAAACTTCTTTTGTAAGACTGCTACTGTTTTTGGGGACAAACCTGTTCCTATGAGTCTTCTGTATCACAAACATTTAATTTAATTACAAAAGTAACCACTTGTTACTTTCACACACCTCTATGAAAATACCACCAGTAGGAGAGAAATTAATTGGGTCCTCCATAATGTCTCATGTATCACCACGAGGATTACTATTACGTTCCTGTTACTTATACTATATGTAGCTATATATAGTTATACTTCTGGAACCTCATTTAACCAGTAGAGTCAGTGGATTTATATTGGTCTCACCAAAAACCAAAATGACCCATGTGCAGGTGAATAATGATTTGACAGCGACTCTGTTGTCATTGCCAGGACAAGAGTTGACAAGATCTTGAGTCTGAGACCCAAACTGAGTCTGCATGTTTCGATTCTTCCATTATTCCACTGAATAATGTCTTAGGTCTGGATTAATCCCAGTTAGCTGTAGGAAAATACTGGTGTTGATCAGTCTCATGTCTGCATGGTATTGTTGATCATGCATGATGAACTGAGTCAGTACACCTAAGGTGTGATGCATTTTCTAATGGTGTTGACCTCTCTCCACACAGGAAGCCCAACAAGATCCTGCCCCTAACCAGGTACTCAGGAAGCATTTGTGATAGCTATTATTGGTCAAGGCTTTCACGAACTCAAGGAATGTTCTTGACCTGGGAGGAAGAGCATTGATAGATCCTGTCTGTTGTAAGAAAAACAGGAATTCCCCAAAATCTTGTGCCACTGGTAACTTCCACAATGATTCTGCAAAAATCCCAAACACACACACTTGAAATGCCTGGATTTTTCAAGAGATAAAGCTGGTTCCAACAGTAACCCCTTTCAAATGCTATCAAGCACTACTCAGGAGAATGGAATCTTGTGGAGTCAGAAGAGATGTATGGTAATGAAACTGGGATGAAACCATGTTGTTCTTATGATTTTGGTTCCTGCACATCTTTGCATAAAGAGAGGAGTTCCAACACTTGAAATCTATATTCCTGCAGTGCAAAACCTCCTTACATCATCCACTTGACCTGTTATTCTGCAGCTTGGAGTAAAGCAGCCATTCAGAAGTGCTACAGCTGATAGACATCTGCTCTTTTTTCGCCAAAGTCACAGTAGTTTTGGGTTAGGTGAAAGGATGAAAGGAACTGAAAGTACCCAGCACCTCCTGTTCTCTCCTCCTAATATCAATATTTAGGCAGGGTAACAAGCGATCCTATCACAAGAAGCAGAAAAATGCAGGTAATACTTTTAAAACAGGGCTTTAATAAGAGTAAGGTCAGGGCTGCTCTTTCTGCCCTTGGGATTCATTATATGGAGAGAAGAATTGCTGTCAAAGCATCAAGTATCTATTAAGACAAATGCCACTTCCTGAAGCAAAATACCTAAAGAAGCATCTCTGTTTCAGATACTTGCCAACCACATGGCTTAGGCACTTTGCAAAATAATATTTCACAAAGATGTATTTGTATATAAGCAAACTATGGTTTTAAAATGCCACATTAACTAAAGTGATAACAGGAAACCATAGGAGTGCAGTGGTGGAGTGGTTAATATGGGTTGCTGGGATGTTACAAGGATGGCTTTGAGATTGTTCCAAAGAGTGTCTCCTCTCAAGACTGTAAATACACAGTTGGCCTGAGGAGTCAAAGGCAGATAAATTAGAGACATGGCTTTCTGGTGTGCCAAAAGTTGGTATGTTTTAACTGGTGTAGCTCAAAGGGCTCCAAAGATCAGCCAGACCAGGAATGCTGATTATTATGAAATGTATATGATGAGATGATGCAGAAAGAAAGCCTATTTATTTACTTGCAAACTGCATAATTAGATATGGATATTAGTAGCCATGGGCCACACAATGGCATAATTTTGAGAATAAGCTCCTTGTAAGAGCTGATCTAAACTGAAAAATACAAGGAACAACTGAACAGAACATAACACATTTAAGATAGCAATAAAATTATATAGAAATGACCACATTTCAGGGAAATAAAAATCTGCTCCCAAACTCTGCCAGTATTTATCCCGTCTCATATGCTAAATCTCCCTGAAGGGTGTTTTTCTCAGACAGATCCATTTCCATATTGCAAGCCCCTCTCCTTGCTGCTGCACAGAGCAGAGCTACTGATGGCTGCTTCACCCTGAGTGTGGAGAGACTTGCCAGGAATATGTTTCCTTCCAAAGAAAGCGAACTTATTAGTTGGTTGCTCAGTTGAATGCCAGCTACTAGGCCTTGCGCCCCTGTTTTTGGTTCCTTCTACACCTGTCCTGTTCTCTGAATGAGATGTTTTGCCACTGAAGTCCTGCAAGTACTAAAAAGGGTAACACAGTGCTTCCTGTATATATTCCCCATCTCAGTGTGACAGAGACCCTGCAAACTCTGACAATCTCTGAAGCTTTTCACTCTGGTAAAACACAGCTTCCAGCAGGCTGTAGTATCGGATGGCCCTGAATTTCAACCTCCTTCCTCTTGCATTTTTTGCCCTTTAAATTATTCTCACCTCTGCAAGAAAAAGAAAAAGAAAAAAGAAGAAAAAAAAAAAAGACTGAGTACCTGAAAAGTCCTCTATTAGTGACTGAGCCTTCAAGTTTCTAACAGCTCTTGAAGTGCTGAGTATCCTGAGCACTCACTGGAAGTTCCAGTCCCTTCACATTTCTGCAGCTAGCACTGGCTACCACCATGGGGAGCTGAGATCTACACCTCGCCATACCCATTCAGAAGAAGGAGGAATGGAGCTGCCTTCTTGACTGACTGTGGCTGAGGACAACACTTTTTAGCTTCCTCAGACCCAAATGGCCTTCCCTGTATAAAGAGCCTCCATGACCAGTCCAGAACAGGGATTGTGCAACCTCTGGATAACTCACCTGCGCATGAAAAATAGCAAGCAGAGGTATCCCTGGAGCAATGGGGAAAACATCCTGGCAGAGTGAGGAATATGAAGTGGTTTTGGACTGCTGTTCACATGCTTGGGGTAGGTCACAGCAGTCACCAGTGGTAGCCACCAGAGATGTAGCCTCAGCTGCCCTAGTCCAAGTTGAAAACCTGTCAAAAATTTAGGAAAGACACCATCTTTTCTCAGTTGTTTTTATCAGATTGTGCATGAGCCAAGAGTAGAATCTCCACCCTGAGGTCTTTTTGGTAGCACTGATGTTAATCCAAGTGGAGACACAAAGCTTCTGAGTTACTCTGTAGTAATGTTAAGCACAAAGATCCACTGGAAACACACCAATAAAAATTACAACAGAGGGCCAATTATGTTCTTTTTTTCTCTGACTATTCACACAAAGAACATTTTAAAAGGTGAATTGCTGACTGAGGCACCACTCCAGCTGGGATGAGGATAATTTGGGGTTGGTAACTATAATAGCTTTGAAGTGAAATTCATTTGCTGCCAGTAGAGCAGCTCTAACTGATTTTCATCTGCACTTTTAATAAAGCAATTACAAAACAGCATAGTCTCCGGTATGTGAAAGTGTCCAACACTGGGACAGAAATTAATTAAGTAATAGGGTAAGGTACTTAGAGTCTGGATAAAGTGTCCTGGAATTAGAAATGTTAATGGCTTGTCTCACAGATAACTGGATTGGTAAAATAGCAGACACAGTGGCCTGCCACAAAGCCCAGTCTGCACTTAAGTCACTGCAGAGCCCAGGAGCCAGCTCTGCCACACATCCAGGTCTTCCCAGCACCACCCACACTTCTACAGGAGTGCCAGAAGTAGGATTGCTGCAGCCATTTCCCACCAGCAATACTCCTGATGCCTCTCACCAAAAAGACTAGGATTGTGATAAGGAAAATATTTTCTGCCCTCTTTTGAAAGGATTTGTTAATTCAAGACTAGACCTAACATTTGAGCTGAGGCTTCCAGTGTCTCAGAAAGGTTGAAAAATCTGATTACAGCTGATGTGAACAGGAGAAGATCTCAAAAATCCTTACAGATATCAGGAGTGTTGATTAGAAAGAGTTGTTTCAGCAATCCACAATTCCATGCAGGATACTAATTTATAAGTAGGAAGAATAGGTCAGAAGGAAGGCACAAATGAATTATCACTTAGGAAGTTTCCACTGTGATGAAACATTTCTGGATCTCTAACCTAACTTCTAATAAACTTAAGTTCTTGGAATACTCTCCCAGTTTCAAAGAATGTGCATTCACTTATTCAGAAATGCTGGGCAAGTCTCTTAATTTTGCTGTGCTGTATTTATTTGTAGAAGCACCCTACTTGCCCTAGATGAAATCTGCAAATAAATGCACCAGTGTTTGCAGAGCCTTTCAAATATTGGATGCCAGTGACTCAGAAATTAAGAGCATGTGGTATTAGTTATATCCTATGTTCTTTCTCCATTTATTTTCGTCATATACTTTGCACGTAAAAGAATAAAAGCAACTAGCAGTGCTTTCCTTAAGACAAGTAAGTCTTCTTTCTAGCAGCTCACACTCTGGCCCTGCAGCTTTGGCTGTCTGCCAGACAAGTTAGTGCTGGTATCATGTAGGCTAATGTAGCTCCTGAATCACTTGACTAAATTTAGATGCTTGCCTCAGAATTGCCTCCAAACATTTAAATAGACCTCACAAAGATGCTTCTCAGATTTTGTGGGGTTTTGTTATTTAAATCCAACACACACTTTTAATTTGGCCACTTTTAAAAAATTATTATTTCTTCAGAAAAAAATAAGTTGTTACTCATAGTTACTAATTAAAAAATATTAATTCTGAATAGCTGAGAGGTGCTTTCCTAGCCCAGCATGAATTCAGCCACAAGGATGCCTGAGCTCTCTAGCTGCAGGAACAACGTGCAGAGCGGCTGGTTTGTTTTCTCCCCTGGCAGCCCCTGGGAGAAGCACGTGGGGCAAAAACTGTGCAACTCAGCATTGTATAACCCAAAACACAATGGCTGCACTGCTATTGTCTCTTCAGGGCACGTGCCTGGACATACTCATTGGGAGAGTTATTTCAGTCCTAAGGGAAATCAACCGGACTCATCTGGGTTATGCTCCCTCTATCCTTCCCTCCCTGAAGGTGTGGGAGGTGTGGGAAGGGGGAAGAGTCCAGAGGAGCAGGGTTGCACCTCAGCACTCCCTGTGCCTGACCCCACACTTGGTCTTTGAGCTGCTGTTCTGAGTAGGGGACACAGGGTTGTGTTAGGATGAACTATAACTGTGGGCAGCGTAAGACCAAGCAAGTTAGCCATTATGAGAGGATCCCTGGCAGAAACGCACCAGTTCACTTCTAGGTGGCAGTCAGGCCCAGTGACACATCTGACAAGCTGTCAGAGACTGAAGCTTGCTCAGCACGACTCACTCGCTGGTATAAAACTGTAAGCTCACAGAGCCCCACAGCCTCACATGAACCACGAGGGAAAAACAGGAGTCCAGAGCACTTCTGAAGGAAACGGAAGGAAACCCCATTCTCTGAGCTAAGCCCCATAGCATCACTTTTTATTTAAGGGATGTGAAAACAAAGCTGTCCAACAGATAGTATGCTTGTGGATGTTTTGGAATTCATGATACACTGTACATATTGGTATCAGGTTGTCAGTGTATAGAAACTTCCCTGCTGCAGAGATTCAGAAACTGAAAGCAAAGGCTGTAACAGGCGTTATTTGACAAACACCACAAAGAATTGGGTAAGTGACCAGCAGAATGAGATTTATGAGAATACTTCTGAACCTTTCAGCTGTAAACAGCAGGCTATACCATGGCCATGCGGAGACAAACAACCCTGCAGTGTAATTAGTGACAGGGATATGCAGTCCCTGCTGCCTTACTGAGGCAAAAGAAAAGCCTGTATGAGAAGCAGAAATAGCAAGTTTGGAGTGAGCTGAAGACTGCCTTGACCTCCTCAAACTCCATATATCACTCAGGGTGGTAACAGCTGACTCCATGCATGCTTTGTGTTCTTACAATGCATCGTTAATACTTACTCACTAACTGTGGCAACTACGTTTGGTTTATTCTATATAATTAATGAGTTTATTCCAGAAACACATACCGTAGCATCCTTTACATTTTTCTCTGAAGCATCCGATATTGACCAGGGTCAGATCCTAGTTTTGTTTTTTTTTTGGACCAGCTTGGAAATTGTTCCTTGTTTTATTAAACAAACTTCTAACATTTTCCTTGCATATGGCAAATAGCTAGACTTGATGCTTAGAAAACACTATTTAGCAGCATTTACCCCATAAGAATCTGAAGAATCTGTAATGTATCTTTATACACACACATACAGATGTGCATGTACATAAATATATATCTATATGTATATACATATGTATCTCTAGGAAGTACTGCCTGAAATACTTCTCTCCCTAAGGAAAAGCAAAGCAATCAGCTGGTGATTAAGTCATCCCATAGCAGCAGAAGGAAGGGGAATTCTAGCCCTGGTCTTCAAAGGCAAACTCCTAGAAAACCAGAGTTCACATTGGTCGTGCTCAGGTGCAGCATCTGTCTTGCCTCAGGCCTCAGCCAAGGGCATGCCCCACCCCATAGAGCAGCCCTCCTAAGTGAGGGCCTTGGAACTGAGAAAGTCTGAATTTGCACTAAAAGACTGAAGTGTTCATTCACAGCCAGAAGCCACAGAAAGCTTGCAAGGAAAGGTATGCGGTGGAAGGTGTAGCTAGAGGAGCAAGGAGTCAGTGAGTACAGAAGGACAAAACTAGGTCCAGAGATGTCTGAGAAACTGATCTCTCAAATCTGCTGATGTCCATCACTGTAGCCCCTGGGCTTTCTGGATAGTGAGAAAGTCTCAGTGATGAGGTATGTTTGGGGAAGGAGAGGTGAAATGGATTACTCAGGATAAAGTTTGTCAGTGACCAGAGGCTTCAAGCATGTACCTGAAAACAGCCAGAACTTCAAAGACAATCACAGTGATCGGTTTTTTCTGTTTAATGTTATTAATTCTTTGATTATATAATCAATTAATCTTCCTCATTTCAATAAAAGAATGTCTAGTATTTAGCTAGAGATGGATGTGAACTTGGACCTAATTTTGAACACACACGCGAGTGCAATTTACTGAAAAGCATTAATTTCAATTTGGATCTGATTTTTAATTCTGATCACCTGTAGTATTTGAAAACACTTAGGCAGCTGGAAGAAAGACCTTTATGACTGGCAATGTTTACCTGTGGATCTGAATTTTAAAACATAGCTGACATGAACCCATAGTCTATGCATACAGTCTACAATTACACTTTCAGGGATGTAGACTTTGATTTCCCCATGTGGCCTATGACCCAGACTACAACACAGTGTTTTCCACATGCCAGAGCTGAATTGTCAGCTTTCATAGTAATTTCACCAGAAATGT
The DNA here is from genome assembly GCF_000747805.2 of Chaetura pelagica. Lineage (NCBI taxonomy): Eukaryota > Metazoa > Chordata > Aves > Apodiformes > Apodidae > Chaetura > Chaetura pelagica. The sequence goes on from NW_009954543.1 coordinate 2,486,828, forward strand.
AATCAAATAGACCAATGTCATTCATACTTACTTTCTACCATGACATTCTGTCTCAGATTGGATTTGATTACCTAAAGCTTTATTGCCAAAGTGAAACAAATCACTCTAATTAATACTGCAAGCTGAATGCTAGCTGAAGCATGGTAATTTTTTGTTCTTTCATTAAAGCCTATCTCTTTTGGTACCAAAAATTTGCTTATAGCATGGTTTGAGATAATCTGTACCAGCTGAAGTCACTAAAAAAGTCATGCTTTATTCAGTCAATTTCAGGGAGCATCCAATTGTAACTTAAATACACTTCACCTTTATGCTGTAAAGGAGGCCAAAAGAAAACCTAAAAATCCTTGTTCCAGAGGTGACAGGGATTCCTG
>NW_009954543.1:2487466-2490494 GCF_000747805.2 Chaetura pelagica
GCAGGAACTGGGGAGACAACTGCTGGGTGTGTTTTGATGACCTTTCACAAAGTCAACTGCAGAAGGCATAGCATGGCAGCACGGCATTGCTGATGATTGCAGACAGGCACGTTAGGCTAATTAAGCTGCATTGCTGCCATCAGCCCAAAATTAAGAAGGCATAAATTTAAATTCCTGAAAAACAAAGTAGAAATTAGGCAAAAAATCTTTTTATACCTAAAATACCTACCCATCAAGTACAATTGCAATTAGCTGAAGATGGGAGCAACGGACTAAAAGTTATCATTTATTAATTTTCTCATGGTATTTTTTCCATTGAACTTCATTCTCCATGACTCATAAGCTGGGAAGTGATGCTCTCCTCCAGATCTTTCTTAGTATCAGTTTCCAGGTGGCGACTCAGCATATGAGCTATTTTTCCCCTCTGCACTGCCATTTGCTGTCCGTTCCTTGAAGAGTAGTCAAAACATCTGCTCTAGCAGTTTGAATTGCCTGACTTTGGGAGATATTGCTGTGTATACAGCATCAAGTAGGCACATGCCTTTTACAGAGCACCTTGAGAATGAACAACTCACTACCTTGCTTGACAAATGCGAAGCGTAGGCCAGTTATTGTTGGTGAAGAGATCTCACAATTTTCCTTTTCAATGGTAGAGTGTTTTTAGGGGAGATTGAATGGTGCTTATAATCTAAAAAGTAGTGGCCTGTTCTAAGTAGAGGTGTGATATGAAAAGAAGTGCAAGTCACAAGTGGAAGAAGATGACAAAAGATGTAGGCAGCAGAAAATGGATGGAACAGATCAAGGTTGACTCATACAGCTTTTAAATCTGTTTATTTCTTTGGAGGACTACACAGGAATCTATTTGCCTTGTGGACAATTGACTCCTGTACACAACATTGCTTTCTGGTTTTCTGCCATTCACATTCAGGTGTAGAATCCTTCTTTGCACTTGGACCCTATAAACAAGCTGGAAACATGTAAGGAATGACAAGGGTATTACAAGAGTTCTATTACCTCCCTGATCTTCAGGAAATTGGAATTAACCACTCCATCCTGGTGCTTCTTTATCCTTTAACCATATCAATGTCAGTGTTCTCTGCACCTTTACAGTATCTCCTTGCTACTAGAGCAGCCAGTAATGTCAGTATTCATGTACAAGGAGAAGGGAAATTATAATCCTCTGCATTTTGTGGCCTTTCAGGACGACTCCTCATCAGCCACATGCTGGGAAACCAGGCAATTCAGATGCCTTTAAGATATCACATGGAGAAAGTGTGGGTAGAGTTTGGGGCTTTAGGTAGGCAAAACCAAAAAGAGCTTTCGGGACAACACTTAGACTAAACTTTTTACAGCCTGGAAACTTTGACATGTGCAGAATGCAATGCTTAGTTATTCAGCCTCTGTTTACATCTCCTTCAGATCTAGCCATCTGCTACACTTCAGCTGTTGTGTTTTGATGCCAACCTTCCTGTAAGCAGGCTTGCATTGATTAGATTCCATCTAGCAGGGTAGCTGCTTCTCTGTGAGAGCCTAGCGCAGCGGTTCTTTTCTTACTTCTGCTTGGACATGCTGATATTGCTTTCTCATCAGAATCAAACTGACATATCACACAACTCTGACTTGCCCACATCCATTTTTGTGACTCCATCAATTAACTGGAAATTCCTACTGTGTTACCTCATGTTGCACTGTTGCAGAGTATGAAAGTAGAGGCATTCCATACATGCATGCATACGACAGATTTAGCAATTCACTTTCTTGCACCTCTGACTGGCATCTATTACATTCTAAGCAAAAGGAACTGTTCGTAAAGAGAGGGTCATTTCTAGAGACTGTACTCATGGGCCTGAATTGGCTGAGATGCAAAGATTTACTTAGACTTCGTAATGATGTCTTCAGAGAGTACTTTTTTTATCTGAGGTTCCGAGTCTCTTCTTGCATAACTTGAAATTGTAATTCATTCATACAGTCAGAAACATTCTGCAAAAGTTTCTGTAGTTTTCCAGAGCAAAAGGAAAAGCAGGTATTGGAAGACTGGAATTGTCTATCTTTATTTTCACCTGTCATTGACCTTCCTCCCTTACACTTCACCATGTGTTTCATACCTTTTCAGATCATGACACTTTGCAGGAGGGGCTGTGTTCTGGTTTGGTTTGGTGGGTTTTTTGGTAGTGGGGAAGGGCCACATGAGAGCCTCCGGTAAGAAGCTGAGAAGCTGCCCCTGCCCCAAAACCAGCTAGGGAGCCATTAGAGGGACAATAGCCTCAGCGATTAACATATGAAAGAATTAACATAACACCTGAGCAGAGAAGCACTTAGGGGAGAAGAGCTGTGCTGGGGAAGGAGAGTGGTCCTGGTGGTTGGTGAGGAGGAAGGGAAAGAAGTTGTCCAAGCAGAAGTTTCCCTGCAACCCATTAAGAGATGACAGGCTGTCCCCCCTGCTTTCGTGGAGGAATATGGTGGAACATTCCCTGGAGATGCCAGGAGGGGTTAACTTGGCCAGTGGACTTGGATTTTGTGGCCAGTGGATTTGCTGCCTGTGGACTCTGATTGCACCACTTTGGAAGACCCTGGTGCCAGAGGAGTTTGTTCCTGAAGTAGCCTGTGACTCTGTTGTTGTGCCCACTTAGCGTGGGCAACAAAAGAGGTGCCTAAGGACTGGAGGACAGCAAATGTCACTCCAGTCTACAAGAAGGGCAAGAAGGAGGACCCGGGTAACTATAGATCTGTCAGCCTCACCTCCATCCCTGGAAAGGTGATGGAACAACTTGTTCTGGGCACTGTCTCTAGGCATATCAAGGATGAGGGGGTCATTAAGAGCAGTCAACATGGTTTTACCAAGGGAAAGTCATGTTTGACCAACCTTATAGCCTTCTATGAGGAAGCAACTAGGTGGAGAGATGATGGCAGGGTGACCATCTTATCTTGATTCCAGTAAAGCATTTGACACTGTCTCCCACAGCATCCTCGTAGATAAACTGAGGAAGTGTGGTCTTGATGATCAGGTAGTGAGGTGGATCATGAGCTG
>NW_009954543.1:2491358-2515088 GCF_000747805.2 Chaetura pelagica
CTGCTCTGGCAGGGGGGTTGGACTGGATGGTCTTTCGAGGTCCCTTCAGACCCCTAAGATTCTGTGATTCTGTGGGAAGCCCACACTGGAGCAGCTCCAGACCTCATGGGAAGGACTCATGAAGGAGAGGTCCATGGACAACTCTCTCCCCTGGGAGGGACCCCGTGGGAAGCAGGGAAGGACTGTAAGGAATCCTTCTTCCTGAGGAGGAAGGAGCAGCAGGAACCACCAGCCTGTGAACTGACTCTAAACCCCATCCCCTGTCCCCCTGTGCTGCTGGGGGGGAAGGAGGGAGAGAAACCGGGAACAAAGTTATTTGGGCCTGGGAAGAAGGAAGGGGTGGGGATAACATATGCAAACACTGCTCTGTGTGTTCTCTGTGTCCTGTGTGTGTTTGATTAGTGTGAAATTAAATTATTATTTTTTTCCCAGGTTGAGTCTCTTTTGCCCAGGACCTGAATCGGTGAAGAACCCTCCTTGTCCTTTGTCTCAACCCAGGAGCTTTGTCCTCCTCATCCCAGAGTGTGTGTGTGTGTATTTCTTCAGGCATCTTCCTTTACTGAAAAAAACCCAGCAATTACAATGTGTATTTTTAACATTGGGATTGGAGTCTGGGGTTTTGTTATAAAGCAAATGCAGCTCTATATGCATCCTCCATAAGCTGATTAGATGTACCTGTCAAACTTTCTGTTGAATATGCCATGGATAATAATCACTTTTCACAAATACTTGATCAGATTCTGAAGATACACCTTTTTACTACGTGGAGAGAAAAAACCTCTATATTAGTTTGGGCATCTGAAGTAATAATCAGCAATCCTCAGAGACTACAGTACTTAACCCACCAGCATCCTGGGTAGCATTCCCATGTCATGGATTCCCTCAAGTATCATTGTTCGGGGCACAGGTCTCTCATGCCATCTTCATATTACATCCTTCAACTGTTCTGTCAGAGCTTGTGCTAAATTATTGTTTTCCAGCATGATGCCATTTGCAAATGTCTAAGGAACCTTTAATTAAGTCAGTCATTTCAGCTTAGGGTATGCTAGGGAAAATTGGCCCCTGTTCACCTGCAGTGAACAGTTTTGGCCATCTCTTGTTGTACCAACATAAACAGTCATGAAGCTCCTTTCATAGTAATTTGAGATCTCTGTAATTGCAGCTGTGGGAAGACAATATTTTTGAGGGAGAGATAATATATCTTATCAGAAGCAGACTAGCTTTTGGTTCCAGAGGGCCTGATCCCAAAATTCTCATATGAACGGGACAGATTTTGTGCTAAGGATAGATTGAGTGGTGTCTGTGCCACAGAACAGGGAGGTCTCATGCAGGTCTATTAATTTCTTGCAGATTGCTACAGCCTCTTATCAGCTTTCTTCAGAGTAAAAATATAGGATTTCAACTACCCTTAAAACATGGAGGAGACATTTAAAAGTTACAAAACATTAGATATTTTAAACTGAGTCTGTGCTTATGATGATGTGCATCATTCACACTGTAAACATTTCTTCCTGGTTCTTAATTGTTCAGGTGGTTTCATATGATTCATATGTACACAGCTGAGGTTTTACTGTGATGAATCAGTTACTCAAGGCATAGCATAGTTTTAGCATAGCATAGCAAGGTTCTTGAGTCCTGTGATGAGGATCATTTCATTTAATCTCCTGCAACCCCTGAATGAAGTATAACCAGATTCTTCCCAGTGGTTTTTGCTAATGCAAATTACACTATCTCAGTATCTTTTCTTCCTAGAGTTCCTTGATACAGATAGAATCATGGAATCATTTAGGTTGGAAAAGACCTTTAAGATCATCAAATCCAACTATTAACACTGCCAAATCCACCACTAAATCATGTCTCTAGGCACCACATGTACATGTCTTTTAAATATCTTCTGGGATGCTGACTCAACCACTTCTATTAGCAAGGTTTTCTCAATGTCTTATCCCAAACTATGTAGAAATTATCTATAGAACTCTCTGCAGAATTTATTTACAACATTCTCAAGAGAGCTACCCTATCAGAGAGCAGGATTTTGAGGACAAATGTGGAAAGTCAGAAAAGGAAACACAAAAAAAAGCATTTGTTTTCTAAGGACTGCCTCTGCTGATCATAGTCCAGATTTTCTTTGCAATGAAACTCCCAGCCTGGAAGGCTGCGTGTGTGTGCAAAGGTCAGGACAGCATCGGGGAAGTCTGGGGTGTATGTCTTGCAAAGCTTGAGATGAGAGAAGAAGTAATGACACCACTCCAGACTCTTTACCTGTAGATGCTGTATGACCTCTGAGTTCTATACAGTGTTTTAGGAGGCCCTAATAAGATGATGGAAAGGCAAGAACTTTCCTGCTTCAGAATGGAGATAGATAGCTGGATGCAGAGGCTCCCTCTATTCACAGATTCTGTAAAAATAAATTCTTCCCATTCTCCCCTTCATTTGTCTCATCTTTCTCTATTCACATGTTAAGCTGAAGATCCAGAGTCACAGCCAACAGGAAAAGAGGCCTGTAAATCTGATGTACACAAATCTGTGTAGCAGATTTCAGAGGGGTTTGTGGTTTCTAAGGCAAAATGACAAGTATAAACCTGGTTATTTTTTAACAAGTGTTCCCTGACTACAGGTCTATTGGCAGAGCCCACACAAAAATATTGCCTTTAAATGTCTGTGCCTAGACATAAAGAAGGCATTCTGCCAAAATGAAAATGAAAATCATTGGCCAAATTAGCATCGTGTGATCTTAGCTTTAAAATGACCCCGATGCTGTATAAACAAGATTACATAAGGGTTCAGAGGTATATGAAGCAGTTCAGTAGTGCCATCTTGAGGGAAGCTCCTAGATGTTCTGCACAATTCCAGGTTTCAGACCATCAGCATTTGCCCGTGTTTTATTAGTGGGAAATAAGTCAATGAACCACCCCAGAAGAACAAGGTACAGTAGATTCAGAAATGCATTAAAATATGCCCTTATTAGCAGAAGAGAAGTCAAAGCCAGCACTAATGCATTTTTATTGCTGCAGAAAATTATAGTCTGGGAAATAGAATTGTAACATTTTGCACTTCTAGCTGTTTATTGCAAAGCCACTTAGTAATACGAATTAAGCCCTCCAAAACATTAACACTAATTTAGACCATAAATACCTTTGCGTCAGAAGGGAGTCAGTGGAGGTAAAGAGCTGATGGCAGAGTCTCACAGAATTCTGTTTATTTTCTGTTTGTTTTTTGGTTTTTTTTTTCATGTGGGATGCAGAACCAGATCCATTTACCTGGATCTGATTTTCAGTGGAATACTTACCATACATTAGAAATCAGGTTGACTAATTTATCAAGTGTCAAATGGTCAGAATTATGGAAGAGAATGCTTACAATTACAATCTGCTTTGATTGTCAACCATTCCTATATTCCCCACCACGCTGGTCTGGAAGTGCCACACATCATCTGCTAGACTAAGATCAGTAAATGTCAAAAGTGCTTTTCATTTTTTCAGAGCTGTCAGCTGGTGACAAGTAGGGCAGTTTGGAGATTGTGCAGGTTTGCTGGTGTTTGGTTTGTTTAGTTGTTTGTTTGTTTTTTACCGGGGAGGGCACTGTCCTTATTTATAAACATTTCTGCAATTCCTGACCAAAGTCAGAAACGGCAACAAGTGGTTTTTCATATATGGAGGTTCTTTACCTCCACCCGTTCTGTTTTCTCCTTTTAGTAAGACTAGATTTACAGGTCTTAAAACACCACAAAAATAGTGCACTGTCTTTGATAGCTTAGATGTTGACGACTTGTTACTTGACATGCACTATCACCAGAGCTGATGTATGATTTATTGATCATCTTTGAAAGGACAGAAAGCTGCGAACTTCTATGATTCTGTAAATATCAGCATCACTCTAGTGTGAATGCATGCAGTGTGTGATCTTACAGCCACACATAATTCCTCTGGGCACTGCAGGTAGAACTGAACATAAAAATTCAAGTCGTCTCTTCACAAGATCCAAGCACATTCATTTATTGCTGAGTTTACCAGGATCAAGGGGATTTTGTGCCTTTAGAAAGCTCAGCAAGTCCAAAGACTGGAAGAAGGAGGAATGGAGAGGGAAAGAAGACACATTTCCTTTCAAGGAAATATTAAAGGGAGATGTAAACACACCCTTGAATCTAAGTGCAGGTAGCCTCAGAGCAATCGCAGAGTGAGATCCTGATATGTTAGCATGATACTCCTTTCACAAAAATGACTCTCAGAATAAAGAATAAAAGTTGTGGCAAGGTAAATGCCATCATGTTGTAGTGATAAGATACCTTGCTGTGACCTTTTGGTATCTTGTCAGAGCTGGCAGAGTAGTCAGTCCCCGTACAATACTGTATGCAATGTTGTTTCACCCATGTTCTTATGTGAAGTAAATAGTTAATCAGCTGAAAAAATAGCAAAGACATAGAAAACAGAAGTTTATAAGAAAATGCTGTCTAGAGGGATGAATAGGGAGGTGCTGGGTAGACTGAAGTTGGCCTTCTGCCCTTCTGTGCCCATGGGAGTAATGCTACTGGTTCCCTCTGGAAACAGAGGCAATGATTTGCCATTAATGAATAAACTGTCTTTGTCGCTGTTTATATTTTTCTTCTTTTTTCTTGTATGAGCAAAGCAAAAAGACGTAAAACCCAGGTTTGAATAATAGCTGTATGTATTTATTCTATTTCTTTTTTTAACTTGGTCTCTTCTCTGTGATCAGGTCCTGCTCTTCAGCCCAGATACTACCAAAGCCTGATGCTAGATCTGTGGTAGCCAAGAAGTATTATAGAGCAGGAGCCATTAATCTCCAGTGGATCTGTGAAAAATACTTGCAGTAGAACCTTTCAAAGGCTTTTCCTGATTGTAATTTTCCTACTTGTTGTTTTCCTTTTCCTGGTTGTATTTTTTCTCTTCTATGTAGATGTGTCTGCAGCTGAATAAATAAATGTTCATGAATGAGCCCAATCTGCATGCAAAAATGGCTCATGTCTTGAAAAAATGTGAAAGCTTATATTTTCAATTTATCCTTTTTCATAGAAATTAAAAAAAGAAGCAAATAATTTAAAGAAACACACACAGAAGAAAGAAGGAGCTTTTCTTTAGTTAAGTGTTGTTATGAGTATCCCTCACTGCATTTCTCATTACATTCTACCTGAATAGAATGCTGCAAAATTGGTATTAAATAAGTATTTATATTATCTGATTTTCCTTTAGAGTTTTATTTCTCTTCTATTTCCAAATAACCAGTTTGCAATTCAGCAGTTTCTTAACCTCATCAGCCAAAGAAATAGGTGAAATTGTTTTTCTGAAGTATATAGACACTGTTTCCCAGAAGGAAATTCTGTCACAGGTTTACTCCTTCAAGCAGCAGTAGGTATGTTGTCGCATCAGTAAAATATCTGAAGAAAATTAAGATTGCACTAATTTTATTCCTGAGAAAATAATTGTGTGTCACTTCAGGAAAAATCTTTCTTGGTGGATTTATCCTACTGAATGTGTAGCTTGCACTTCCCCTTCTACAGAATTCCTGTGGAACTTGAGGTGTGGCCCATGAGACTCCCTCACATCATCCCTCCTCAGCCTGACATAGATAATTTTTAGACTCAACAGTACAACGAACACTGAGATCCTAATGCAGGCAACACAGCAAAGGACATATCCCAGACAAAGTAGCATGTCCACATACTGCTTTTTTTCAAAAGGCAGCTACAGACCAGCTTATCTTCTAGCTAGACCATCCTTTATCTCAAACAGTTCTACTGTGCGAGGGTCATGTTTGTTGTCCATGTGATGTTTTCCCAGTGTGCATTCAGCACATGTGCAGTTCTGTAATGGCTAGGTGCCATGAGGTGTCTTCAGGTTTACTTCAACCAACCTCCTAAAACACTTTTGGCAACACAGAAGGATAATGGCCAGATGTTACTCATCATTATCAAAAGGAAGAAAAATAATTCAAAGCTTATTACAATTTAATCTTATTTATGTATCTATGCTGCAGTCAGAAATGTATATACATGGTGGTGAAATCTATTTTGTTAGTATTTAAGTATGACTTCCTCTTTAAGCCAGGAAGCTATTTCCCCTAAAAGGATCCTATTCCAGCAAATTTGCTATTCCAGTACAGTGCTTTGCAGACATTCAGAAAAGTTTCTCAAAAAATGCGAGAAGAGAAATAGAAAGCACAGGAAAAAAAAAATAAGAAAAAATGCGAGAAATAGAAAGCACAGGAAAAAAAAAATAATTAGGGGACATTTTAGAAGCATGATATGATAAATACTCCATTTTACACAGATTTTGAATAACCCAGAAAACTTCTTAGGACTTTGTTTATATCTGACTATATCTGAAAAACCTAAAGTTCAGTATTTCCTTTACCACATGGCAAGAGACAAACAAGCACCATGATTCACTGCTGCGAAGAGTCTACAAGGCTGTACATAATTCTGAACAACAAAATTACACACACGTTTAAATGAAGACTTAATTAGACAATGTTTTAACTTTCTCCATGAAATACTGTATTTGATTTGCAATTGCATTTTAACATCAGTTATTTCTGACTCTACATACATTAAAGCCTTATTCATTCATGACTGGTTGCAAACAATAATCTGATAAATATCAGCTTTAACCCCTTGCACGACAGCCTAAGAAAATAAGACCCTGAACTTGACTAAGGTCTTAGTAGGCTATAATAAGACAAAAATGATACAAGTTTCTCCTATAATTTTTTGTCAGAGGTCATCAATCTGTAGTCAACAAAACCATTATTGATATTTGATGCTGATGAGTTCCTAGTTCACTGGCTAAAAAAAAATAAATCATATGACACATTAGGCCTATTCTTTTTCTTATGTGAGACCCATAATTAATAGGGCCAAAACATTCTCCACAGATAATGAATTCTCATGCAATTCCAGAGGGTGACTGACATTTCATGTAAATACTTCTTTGGATGGGAGGACACAAAGAAAAAGGGCTTAACTGTGGAACACAGTATATTTTGCATCCAGCTAAACCTTCACATCAGGGTGCTGTTGCAGAGCTGTGTCAGCACACATTTCCCTATTGTGTCCTCCCCCAGTTTCTTTGGGAATGACTGGAGAAACAGTCTGTAATTTGAAAGAGGAAAGGGATTAAAAATGCTTAAAGGATCAGAAAGACCAAAAGCCAAGATTATTGCAGTTTTTAAACCATATCAGCAAGGGTAATGTCTGTGTAACCTCCTGCAGTGATCGCACCGCAAAGCAGTCCATTGGTGCTTTTAGGCAAGATGGCTGAGCCAAAGCTATAGGTCAGTGCTACCAAAATGTGCAATCCCATTCTCTCTTCCTCTTCCCTGGAGGAAGCTCTAGTCTGCATCGGGCTCTTCACTGAGCCGTATTAGTTCACCAGAGCCCTAAAAGGTAACAAAACACACCTACAATATCAGTTGATCAGCTAAAACAGCCCACTGCAGCAGCAGAGGAGAGCCAGAGTTCGCCACAGACCTGGCAGGTGTAAGGAGAAAGGGACAAGGGCTTCCCCTCCTGCCAGCTGTGACCTGGCCACAGAACCCACCTCCTGCAAACCTGCCCACCAGAGTCTCATACTCAGGGAACACCCTGACAACCACCTCTCCCAGTCCAGGAGAAGAAAAAAGAGGTAGAAAGGAGACAAAGTGCTCGCATGCTCTATTGTCCCATCTGTCTTCAGAAGCAGATGACAGCACTTTGCACACCCTTGTAGAGCAGGCAGCTGTGCAATTAGGTGCTGCTTTTTCCACCGAGCAGCTTCAAGTTGAAGTCCTAAAAACTGGAGATGTATCCCCTGTGAGGCAGTTTGTATTGGCCAACCTTGCAGCAGAAGAGAGAGATACTCTGCCTTATCTCCTAGTCTTCTGGGGAGGGGCACCTCGTAGGTGCTAATTGCTTTTACTGTAGGACCTGCAAGGAAATCACAGTGTGTTAAAGCTGAAGATCTGAACCCATTTTAGCCAGCCTTCCTGAAAAAACAATGCTGGTGAGATCATGCAGTATGTATGCCTGCCCATCTATTTGTATTTCTTGTTACCTTTTTTTTTAGCCTCTTCCAACGACATTTAGACAAGGGACAGAGATCTCAGGGATGTTAAGCCCCCACAGCCTCTGACTAGCAAGAGGACAGTGTGGCTATTAACCAAAGGAAGGGCTGAAGAGGGAAGTAACCATTGTCTGACATGGCTGAGGCTGTGTGAAAGCTCAGCCTCAATATACAAATGCAAAAATGAGAGTTCATTGCTCCTACTGGCCCCACAGAACCAGCATCAATTTAAGTCTTCATAAGACTGGCAATATAAAATTGACTAAAATAGAAGTCAGCTTTTCAGCTCTATAGACCAAGAGGTTTAATTCCCTGCTTCTGGGAAGACAGTAAAACAAAGTAACAAATTATAGTATTGTTCACCTTGCAGACAGGTTCCTTCTTTTCTATAAGATATATGAACAAAATATGTTACAGGTAAAATACAAAGCTTTATCTCAATTGTGTTTTTATAGAGCCCCCAGAATTCATGCGACATGATGGGAAAAGCTAAGCATAAACCCCAGGTTTTGTGATAAATGTGCCTGACACTTACTGTGTAGATTTTTGGTAACAGAGAATGCTGGATTTAGCAACATCCTGATCAACATAGAGCTATACAGTTTTACTAACTGCCTTTTGGAAACTATTTAAAAGTCAACGTGCAGGCATGGGAGTAAAAATGTAAAAACACAACAGACCGATTAGGTCATCAGATCCACCTACGTGTCAGAGCAGGATCATTTTCTGTGATAAATCCACCCAGCTGAGTTTTAGCAGTCTTAGGGAATTGGACCATTAGCACTTTCCCTTACACTGTAATTTTTCTAGACCATACGTTGTGTGCTTCCTTTCATTAATTCAACCTTATTTTTTCCTCTTCCTTTTAAATAAAGATTGCAGCACTCAGATGTCAAGCTGAAGAAGACATTATTCTCACAGCAACATCTAACATCTGTTTTTGGCAGACACTATGGGAAGTTGGCAGCAGCTCTGCAGTTCCCTCCTTATGTAAATGATCATGTGCTGGTGGCTGTCTAAGCTAACGCTGCTGGAAGACAAAGGCAGAAAAAGTCCTTTTCCTTTAACTTGATGTTTACTGTTTAGCTAGAACATACGGAGTTTTGCCTGTTGAGCAGACAGCCTCATTTTCACTGTATGTGGGCCAGATCTGGCTTCAGGGGAACCAAAGAGAACCCTGTACAAACAGGAATATTCACTAAAATATTTATCAAAGAGAAATGATTTTAGGGTCTTATTTATGCACAGATTTGTTTACTGGAAAAAAGAGATGCTAGCAAACTGTGCCTGACACAGCAACAGGGAAGAAATTACAATGTGCACCCTCCAGTCCAGACAGCACGTATTTCAAACCTTTCCAAGACTGGAATGTACTTTTAAAAGGTAGGTTCATTGGATGAACAATAATTGGTCAGATATTTTTTACTATGCCTGTAGAAGACAGCAAATATATAGCCCCATTTACTGTGAAAACTTGGCCTTTCATGGAAATCACCTAGGAAGTACATTATTTACAATTCTCTCTCAAATTTTGTGTTGACCACTCGATATCTGGAATATAACCAGGATAACTGGAGAAGTTCTGCCCTGTGTTGTGTAAGAAGAGAAACCAGAGAGCCCTTTCAGCTTATCTCTGTAGATCTCTGGCATGTAGCCTGTGAGATCTCCGTACCTTACCTCTTTCAGGGTTGCAGTTTCTGAAGATACTGGTTCTTTGAGGTGTTTTGGAGATTCTCATAATGCCTCTGCTCCCAGATACTGGGGCAGTACTGCCCAGCCTTGATTTGACTGAAATGTTATCACTTGCTGCAGCGAGATCATAAGTAGGCCTAAGAGGCTACTGGTTGTAGGTGTTGGCCTGAGAATACAGTTTCATGTTATTTAGCCCAAGGTGTTCTGAGAAGATACTTCTGTGGTCCTGCCTTCCCTTCTGCCTTGCTGCATCCTACCACCTTATATTATTGTACCTGCACTGGCACTTTTTCAGGTACATTTTAAAGTGGGGCAGGTAGCTTAGACAGTCAAACACAGATTCTACAACAAGAGCATTTAAAGCCTGAGCAAAGCTCTGTGCTAATGTAGCAATCCCACTGGTCCTTAAGTCATTTCAGGAACTCACATTTCTTGCCTCAGAACTGCATTGTACCGTGCTGATGCACCTCATATGTATTGAGGAATACCCCACCTAGCAGCTTCAGGCTCTGGCTAAATGCCTCTAATCAAGACTGTGCTGTCAGCTGCAGATGTTTTTCCCTGGGTCTCAGCTTACAGTCCTATCATTGTGGAAAGACCTCAAAGCTGTTACAACCATGGCTCTGGGCAGCACCTGTAAGTGCTGCCATGCAGTTCAGCCAGTTTAAAACAAAATAAAGCAATCTTAGTGTTTGATAACTGAGTGACATCAGTGTGAGAAGCCAGTTGTGATGTCTATGTAGTAGTAAAGAGTCACAAAAGAAAGATAAAACCATGGAGCTTGGAATAGTGGATGAAGATTTGTTTAGATTTGATTATTTCTATGATGCTGCTCTTTGTAAAAAGAGAATCAAAACATTTTACAATCTGTCAAAGTTCATATTTCAACATGTTCATGCATGGAAATCTAATCTAATGGATAAAAAGAGAAATCTGACGTAGCTTTAGAGTTGAGGTCTGGGTTCTGGTTTGGCCCTTTTTGGTTAATTTTCAACCCCAAATATTCTATGTAGCAGGAAACAGATTTTCTTTAGTTAAGTGGTGAAATTTAAGATATAAAGCTTCTGAGTATGCTCTGTTCCCTCAAACTTCACTGGTACAGTAAGAATGCTCAGCCACTTGTAGGACTGGGCTTCAACCTGTTTGCAGCAATTAGTTAATCTTTTCAGTAAAAAGTGCTGCTAATTTCTCCATTTTCTTAGGAGGCTGTGGCTGTGTGTGCATTGGAGACACCTGGACATTTCACTGGGAACTTTTTCCGCATGTTTACACCAATCATTCTATCTTAACACCATCTTAAATTATGCTGAACAATGGTGGGGACATGCTGTGCATACTGCTGGGAGAAAAGAGAAAAGAGTGAGCAGGAGGACAGTAGGAAGCTGAATGGTGTGTGAAAACTAGAATATGACTAAGTGACTTACCATTCAAATTGCCTTTCACCAAATGTGTGTAATCAATTCCAGCACAGTAGGGATGGTTAACATTACAAAGGCTCTAATCATGGATTTGTCCAATATAATTTTTCCCAAGAAGTAGCCTCAAATGCTTGAAAAAGCATATGTATGAATTTAGTGACAAAGTCTTGAGGTTGGGCTACTTTGCCTTTATAAAATGATTTGTATTCCAGATCTGGGTATCCCTGCTGTAGTGATTGTATTCTCAGGGAGCAGGTGACTTCTCAGTACTTGCAAAACTATGTCTACAAATGTGACAGAAGCCAGCACTTTGCAACAACTAAGATAAGAGTACTAAAAGTATTTTATATTTTCTCATGTTTGAGTTCTATATATAGAACATAAAACAATAACACTTGCAAGTATGCCTCACAAGGAAACGAAAATGCATTTGGAAAGTCCCCAAGAAAATGACCTGTTGCTTTCCAAATTAATTCATGTTTTCTGAAAGCACAGCAGACAATCACTTTAGATTTTTTAGTGAAGAGGAAAATCCCTGTATTACAGGTTGCACTAAAAATGATAATTTAACAGGGCCGGAAGATCTGTGAGATTCTCACCAGAATTAGTCTAAAATACATTAAATCATCAGCTTTTATTAATGTAAAATTTTATATGGATGTATTCCCCCTTTAATGGAATTTTGTGCTCCCTCAGAAATGCAATTTGCCATTACTTGTTTTGACAGAAAAATTCCCAGTAGCTCTATTTCACATCCATAAATCACAAACCAGCTCTGAATTTCTAAAATAGGAAGATTTTGGGTAATTTATAATTAAATGTATTTGCATTTCTATGTTGAACTGGAATACTGGAGAAAAAAGCCTTGGGGACATCTGATCTGTCCCAGCTTGTTCCAAGCAAGGAAAAGACTTATATGAGCCTTCAGCTTGCATATAAAGTAGTCTATGAAATGAAAGATGCTCAGAAAATATGCTAGTTTTCTGAAAAACTGAAAAATATATGCTCTGAGCACTGAACAACTATAGGTAGTTGGTATTGACCTAGAACAATTCCTTTGAAATCAATAGTTTCTCTCTATTTGTCACACTAAAAGTAACATCAGAACTCGACCTAATTTCTGAAGTTGCTTCCAGTACTCATTGCAAAGAGAAAAATCCATCATTACATCTCTCTTAAATGAATTTGATACAATTACATCACAACCTTAACAGCACGTGTCTCAATAATTTTCAGAATTAGTGAAAAAGATGGACACAAAAAAAGAAACGTAAGATTCCTTATGTAACTCTTCTATTGCCATTTTATCTATGGTCCTAAGTAGCTGCTTTTCGTTGGTGCACTACAAAAGAAACCTCTTTAGACAGCTTTCTGCTGACTACTTCTTTTATCTGTAAATGCTTTCAGTGACTTCTTCATGTATCTTTTTTTTTTCTCCAAGCAAAATAATCTTTTATAGCCTCAATGAACCTGACAGTGAAAAGCACTAAAGTTGGACTACACAGGGTCATATCACAGCTTACTGACAAATACAGGGCCACCAAAAGGAGATAACTGTAGACAGCACAAGAGTCCAGGATGGCTCCTGCTTCAGTCCTGCCTCAAGGTAGCATCTCATGAGTGCCCACTTTCCATTTCAGTAATCCATCTTTGTATAATATACTTATTGTTTATGGCCATCAAGTAAGGCAGGCAGCCCTCATCCCATTACTATTTTAGCTCCAGGGTAAGGCTTATTTTTCTTATCTACAAAGAGGATATTAAAGAGTGGAATACATACACATAGTTCTCCATAGGTTTATTGTGTTCAGCCTACTACCCTGTCAATCATGCCATTTTTGTTTTGTTATCACTTTTCTTAGTTTAGTGCCATAACCTCAGGCTCTGATCTCATCAGATCTCACAAGCTAACCAGGGTCAGGCCAGGTCACTATTCAGATGGAAAACTTCTAAGAAAATTCACGTCTGCAGGAAGGGGTACTTCCAGCTCCCCACCCACTATGCTGCATTTTTCAGTCTCAGTCAGTACCCACCAGTACTAAATCAACACCAGTGAATGGAGTTAGAAAATTACAATAAAAGTTTTCAAGATTATTTCAATGTTGACAGACTTCATGTCTGGGGTAAAACCCAGGCTGAGTACACTCTGTCTAAAAAAACAACTATCACTTCAGTGAGACGGTTAATTTTTCACTTACCCTACAAGTTTGTGGTTGCTTTCATTAACTGTCCACAGATCTTTATGCAACACTGTATTTTTACCTTAATTGATAATTCTCACTGAGAGCTCCTGGCTCTGACCCAGTATCATCTCTCCTTCTTCTCTAGGTCTATTGGAACTCCTAATTCCACAGGATCAGGTTCAACATCCAATTGCCCTAGCAATGACTGCCTCCTATTTCACTACATTTCCTATTTATACTCATACTCCAGTAGCATATTTTCTTTCTCATTTTATGCCATTAACTGATGTTCTTTTACTCTGAACTGCTAAAAGCTTTCTGTCCCATTTCTGAGTTGGCTAGATTTATGTGGCAAATAAAAAAATTTCTACAGAAGTAATTGTTAAATTAAATGGAGACCCTTCTGAATGGAAGAAAATTATTTCAGTTTTTAGTTTAATTGTAGATCTTTTTATCATTATTAGCTTTTTAACCAACCTAATGTTTTAGTAGGTTAGGGCACCATCCTATGACAAACTATGGTCAGTTAAATCACCAAAAGATAAGAAGATAAGAAGTGACATAATCTGCCCTCAGTTTCTGTGTCACTTACCGTCATCCGTTGCCATTCTGAATACTAAATTCCACATTTCATGATCCTGGCTATGACCTTTCCACCTCATCAGCACTAAAGTTGGTCTTATTATCATGTAAGACTTTCATTTTTTTCCCCAAATGAGAACTATAAGGAACAGTAAGTAAGCTTCTTATGACTTGCTGAGGATACTTGTGCAACTCTGTTTTTCCCTGAACACAGTGGATAAGTCAGTTGTCCCCTTAGTGTTTTATTTAAAAGTTGAAGCCATTGTTTATAATTTAAATAGCATATACCACCTTTATTAACAAAGGGTAATACTGTCTTCTACATGGAAGTCATGAGTATATTCAGTAAAATACACTTAACCAAGTAAGACTAATACATCCTCTGTTTTTGATACAATGACCTAATGCTAGTTATATATATATTATTCTCAGCTTGTATTTACAAAAGAACAAATAGATACATAAGAATTTTATTTTTATTGTTGAAATGGTGCTTTCACTATAGTTACAAGGCAAGGGCAACATGACCTTGCAACCAGAACAGGAAACCGAGAATTGGGATACTTGGGTATTTTTATCTTGACTTTGTCACAGCTGCCACTGTTATCTTGGACAAATCAGTGTTTCAGACTGTGACTTCCAGCTTCCAGAGCCTCAATTACACACAAGTAGATAGTTCCAGAGTTGGGGAAACAAGCGGGCTCATAGGCCATGCTCTTATCCACATTAGCCTCAGCCAACATTTTCATGACCTTTCCTCACTTACATTGAGAACATCACCAGAGAGAATTTAAGTAGTGACATAGCCTGCTCTCCTTTTTTGTGTCACTCGATACCCCATCTATAAAATGAGGCTAAATACACTACATAAATACATGTTGGAAAATCTACATAATACATCCATTATAGATAGATGTGATGAGTGTTGATGTGATTATTAGCATCTTACTTTTTGGAAAGCATCACTGATTTAAAATAAGAAAGTGGGGTCAAATACAAAAGAAAGTGCTTCTTAAAACGGTCTGAATTTGGATCACAGAAGTTAAACGGTTTGCCAAGGATTGCAAATAATTTTTAGCAAAAAAGCAGGTCTCCATAATTTCTTTAAAATTTCATTCTCTGCTTGATTCAGATATTTTTATCTTAAGTATGCAGTAAAACCATGATATGAAAATATTACATAAATTTAGAAATTTCTCGAGATGGGAACAATGAATTGTGAGTCCAGAATTTGAAAACAAAAGGGGGAAAACAGACAAAGTACAAAAAGCTTTGTAAAATATTTGCATAGACATTACACAACATGTGCCTTAAAGAAGCTGCATGTGATGTGTCATCCTAATTCAAGTTTTCTCAGTATACAAATCCGGCTAGCGAGCTTATGCTCGCTTACATCAAACCTTTGACCCAGTAATGGAACTTTACACAAAGCCACAAACAGAAATAATACTAAAAGGCGTGAAAAGAATGGGTCCATTGGGATTTATATTTATTCTAAACAGTTCTGTATGTCAGCATCAGCCTAAAGTTACCAGGTTTTATCCATTAGTCACCACTGACTGTTAAAATGTCACAGATTCTGATAGCTTCCACACTGCAAACATGCTGCCTTCTTTTGTCAAGAACCACTTTTAGATAAGGACATGTGGCAGATTAGTTTCCACTCTTCCTTCCTCACCATTATGAATCTCAGCATGTTGTCCTCATGCCTTACAGAATTTCACAAGATCCTCTATGTGATGCAAAAATTTCGCTTTACAAGGACTAAACTACCCCATGACAATTCCCAAGGGACAAATCCTCATCAGCTGACAACACTTAAATGTGAGATACAGAATGGAGAAAAATAATACAGCTCCCATCTTATTTTCACAGCTGGACCCTTATGAATTTTTGACCCCAGCATGTTAGACATTAACAGCACTGATTTTTGATTGAGTGTGTAAGCTTCACTTTGACTTTTTATCCCCACTGCCAGATGATTACTATCTCTGATCACAATATGAAAGTTTACCAGGCACAAATCCCTATAATGTGTAACCTTTATACTGCCTTGATTTACGTTAATCTGATCTACCAACAAATGGAGTAATCTGTTCCATTCTGGCAAAGTTGATTTATGTTGACATGTTGACTTTTGTACTTTCCAATGCTGCATTCCCTTTATTAGGTTTCTGACGTTGTGTCAGCTAGACAGGGCTGCCTTTCATACATTTTTTTAATTCAGCTGGGAGGTATTTCAGTGCTTCTAAAAATTAGGATGCTGAACTACTAAAATCAGTCGATTGGTTATTAGTGTGGACAGTAAAACAAGGTCCTTTCCACCTAAGATTTCAAGTGATTTGATTTCCCTCCTACTTTGATTAATGTAAATAGTTAATAAAACAAGTAAAAGTATTTAAATTACAATGGTGGAAAGGCAGAAATTTGGCAATAATAGATGCCTAATTAGTTTAAAATATTTGACATGGGCATTGGTACCAAGCGGTACGAGAGTGCAAAAAATAGCTCTGCACTCTGCTTAGTGCCTGTATTTGCCAAGACAGGACTCTTAGCTTCTGACAGAAAACTGTGCTTTATGTCCTGCTTCCACTCATTCAGAAAGAAGCAACTGAGCCAATGCTCTCACTGGGGAGATCATACCCTGATAATAGTCCCAGTTGAGTAGAGAAGGTTTATAACAGAACAGCAGAGGTCTATACTCAGATATCATCAATGCAGCACGGGGACTCCATGACCAAGCCTCCCATGATGGAAAATAATGAGGCACAAATACCACCGAGATACATGCATTTTCACATAAAAGTGAGGTAAAGAACAGCTAAAAATACTTCAGTGTGACAAGGACTTAAGGAAAGCTTCTATCACTGGTAGCTAAGTGATATGCATTTTTCTACAACTAAGTGATGGAGACAAGTGCAACAACCTCGAGTGTCTGTGCACTGCCTTGATAACAACAAAAGCAATCTTTTAATTTCTAAGAACTTCTAAGTACTATACATGGAAAATGTAGCTTGGGTTTTTCAGGCATAATCAGAACAGGATTTGACCAAGGCCAGTGCAATCAAACCAGAGCTCCAAGATCTCGCCTGATACATGGGCATTCAGCTCACAGGCCCAGATTAGAGCTGGTATAAGCAACCTCCCTGACACTAATTTTGCATGGTCATTGGATCCTTAGCTCCATCTATTTTGATCTTTAATCCCAATCCTATTATGTCACACTAGTTCCTGACAAAGGAAAAAAATGCCTTAGGGATATTGAAATTATGGATTTTTGGTTCAATATTCAAATCAAGGGTTGTCATAAAGTAAAACTCTGATTTGGATCAAACTGTCATGAAACAATTTATTTTTAGGCTATGTAACCATTTTTAATCCAGCAGTATAAGAATAATAGATTATAGAGATGGAATAGAGGAAGAGGAAAATGTCTGTTGAAAATAGTTTTGCATCCCCTTTCTCCTTTTTTTGATTACTTACTGTTTACCTAAAAATGTTACTGTTCTTAGTATTGCACTATTTTAATTCTTGTTTCTCCTCTAATTTTACTATTTTAGTGTTATTTTCTTCCCATACCAAGGAATTTTTAAAAATTCTTCAAAATCCGTAGAAAGAAGCAGATTGGAGAGGATCACAGGACAGAGGTAAATTTGCTGTACTAGGGTGGCCCCGCTGTGCTCTGTAACATCACTTATTTTTCTTATTTTAAAACCGTGGAAAAGAAAGACCAAAGAGTGAGGACACTTAGGCAAGGCAAGGACATGTAGAAGTGGCTCTGATCCTGAGGCCAAGCGTGCCATCTAGTGTCGGATATTGTTTATCAAAAGGGAAGCCTTAATTAATCTTCACAATGTTTACAATATTCGTAATATATCATTCATGACTTACTGCCCAGGTTACTGATACCACGCTTGGGTATTAAATGTAAGGCTCAACAATAATAATACTTTTTCATTTCCATGATGCTTGGGCAGTATGGGTGAACAATTTGTGAACATCTTTGGTTTGAAAGCTGCCGATCAACATCCAATAATGAGCCCATCTGCAGAATCTCCTGCAGAAACAGAGCTGCTCAACTTTACAATAAAATACCTTGACATGTGGACATTACAATGATCACTTATTTCAGTAAACTGCCAGAACTGATAGCCCAGCTTGCTGTGCAGCAGATTGCAACACCACACTTTTCCTGAAATTCCAGTAAGGAGGACAATATAACCCAGTTGCCACCCTCACACAATAGCCAAATGGGTAACAAAAGTTGAAGACATGCAGACTGCCATTTGTTTTTCTTTGTGTTCTTGTCAGCTACTCCATATCCAGTGATGAGATATCAGCAGCAACACAGATAGTGACAGCCAAACCCACAGCACTATTTTCATTCTGGCAGTTTTCTTAGCACAAATAGTCTTTTTTCACTGAGGACTGTACACATCTAACATACATTACCATAAAGCTGTCCTAAGCAATTGCTAGAACCTTTCATGGCACAGTAAGGGCAAGAATGAGCACCTGAAATCTGGTACATTCCCATAAATATAAGAATGTAAATTATTTAGGGTAAGGTGTCATTGTTTCTTCAGTTGTTCCATTTTGAGCCCCTCCAATAAAGATGCCAAAAAACCCTGTGGGTGAGCAGGATTGCAAGAAGTTTTGTGGCAGTCAGAGAGATGTAAAAAAGACTCCTTGTGAAAATCTATGGAAACAGCTCTTTTCAGCATCTCATGTTCTTGATGTATTGCTAAAACTGCTAAACATAGGCACTACACTGGTCGGTGGAGTAAGGGGAGAAAAAGGAGGGCAATTTAGAGATATGGAGTCACATTTACCCTGTTTGTTTAGTGTAACAAAAGACCACTGTTATTAACTGCAAAGTGACCTCATAATACATCTTATCCTGTGTATCTTAGGCTGTTGCCAAAAAAAGTCACTCAGATTGCCCTCCCCTGGTGCTATGCACCCACCACTTTCTTCATGTCAGGCCTGGTGACCCTGCAGCATCAGATTTTGCCAGGTCAGTGACTTGATCCAAGTGAAAATTAACTGAAGAGGAAAAAAAGTTTTCTTTCAGATAGCCACCAAAAATTACTCCCTGCAGCAGGTACAAGGGCAGGAATAGCAGACTGCTCATTCAAGTAAAATCACCCCTTTTAGCAGCAGCCCACAGTTCAACTGGTTTATGAACAAGTGAAACCACACCCAAGACTGTAATTCTACAGGCTGAAGTATCCAGGAATGGGTATGAGGTATAGCCTCTGAGTAAGTGTAAAATATAGAGGCAGGGGAGTAATGTTTTCTTTTGATATATCAATACTAAAGTTGGAATCATTCATAGTACAGAGAAACCGATATTTTAAAATATTTAAGCTTTGAAGAAAAAAGCATATTTCTACATGAAGATCAAATCAAAAGACCAAACGTGTGTTGCTTCTAAAGACACGCGCTTTTTTTTTTTTTTTTTCAACAAGGTGCCAAAGGTTTCTTTGGTTGTAAAAATGGACAGAATTTTGAAGAGATGGACAATTAGCAGATTTCTTCAGTGAGGGACATTGTATTTGTTATTTTTAGTTCAGTGTTGTTCATAAATAACCACTCCAGACTCTTGAGTCTGAAGCTGAAAGCAAACAGAAACATTGGCGGAAAATTAATCTTCAGTGATTTTCTCTGATTTAAAGAAAATACACCTCTGTACACCTAGGAGAGCACCCACACTAACAAGAGACTTGTTTTCTTTCAGTAACAAGCTGGGAGCCCAAATCACTCCCCGAGTAGGTTGGAAGTTTCTGTGTATTCACTTTTCCGAGCAATGACTCAGTCAGGATTACTCGTAGTAATCCTGGATGCTAAGGTCAGTAAGCAACACACAGCAATTTGAAATGTTCCACCCAGCAACTATTTTTGAAGTGTGTTACAGCAGGACAGCTCTGAGAGCAGCACCTCTCCTGTCGGAAGCACTACTTCAGACTTTGATGTGCAGCAAAGAGAGAGGAGAAGTATCGTATCCTGTCTCAATTTCATCACCGATGATCACAGTAGTAATTCAAAGACCAAACGGAAGACTCATTTGCACTGAATATTAATGTAGGTGTAATAGATAAAAAAAACTGGCAGTAGTAGTTTTCAGAACAATGCATCTGCCAGCCACAATCTTTGAAATGAATCCAAGTCTAACAGAGAAGCTTCTTTCCCTTTCTTGAAAAAGGGACTCAATATGATCAGCTACATCTTCTTAAAAGAAAACATTTGGACTCTTTTCTTTTATAGACTTTGATGCAATGTCAGAATGGCAGTGATTTCAGTGGAGGTAAGCTCTTAAATAAGGTTTGGGCATTTAACTGTCTTTGAAGCGAAGCGTTCGCTTTTGTGAAGGGACTTACTTGACAGTCTGAAGACAAAAGCCTCTTTTCATGCCAAAAATAGTATAAATGCACCATTTTGGAAAACTGCTAGTGCTGCCCTGCCAGCGTGCCTTGACAGTTTGGTGCTGGAATCACCTTGAGTTTTACAAAGAAGCTATTTCTCACCTAGTTCAGAACCTCACCTCCGATAAAAAGGCTAGTGCAGGTGCTTAAATTATAGCAGGAGAGGTTGCTTCAGATCTAACTTATCTGCTGGACAGAAAACAGGCTAATAAGCTGTTTGTTAAATATCAACAGTGATTATCAGCCTATACAGAGATCCTGCACAAATATGACTACACTGAAGTAATTGGAGATCTGCAACCAGAACACTTGACCTATAAGAACTGATTTAATCAACGATTTTAAAGTAGTCTAGCATCAATCTTCTGAGTAATTCAATCTACCTGCAAAAAAAAGCTTTTAACCCAAATAAACCTATGTAACTAAGCCTCCTGACAATTTCATTTTTCATGTGAACATACATATTCAGAATTTACAATGTCAAAATGCACAATTTTGATAGCACAATATTGAGAGTTTAATTGCCATTTTTATGCATGGATCCTTTAAGACAATCCTTTCAAAAAAACAAGACACCTTTTCCTGTCAATATCCTGGAGTACCCTTTCTCTCTCTTGCTATACTTTGGTGAAAGAACACTTCATGTCCTCTCCATTACTCTCATGCTTAATAGCATTGCAATGAAAGAAATGACACCTTACAGAATTAGGACCCTGACTAGCATCCCTTGGAGGCTGACTTTCAGATCATTATTTCTGCTGACACTGTGCAGCTGTTGCAGAGGGTGTTTTTTTCTAAGAGCAACTTCGGGTGTTTTTTTGTTGTTGTTGTTGTTTTCCCTTTTTTTTTTTTTCCACAGAAATCTTTAGTGGGAAGAAGAAGGCACGGCTTGTTGGATCAGTGATGTAACACCAGCTGACAGGTGGGTTTCAGGGAACTCTCTGGGGCCATGGCCTCTTTAGTGGTTTTACCACTCTAAACTCAATTACAGTGGAGTTTCACGCTCCACAGCAAACTCCAGTCCTTTTTTGATAAAAACTCTACAAAGTAAATAAGTCATGATGATGATATGGGTCTACCATTTAATATTCATTGAAGTACATATGTTTGAAAATTGGAAGCAGAGTTTAATCCATTTTCATATTTATATCAACATGAAGCTTTAAAAAGGATATATTTCCTTTTCTCAGAGAATCTCAGCAATTTCTGGTCTGACAAGATAAATAAAGATGTACAAAACTCACTTTGAATACAAAGAGAAGACCCAAGGAGATTTAAAACATAAACCTTAAAGTATATTTCCTGAATCTATTCACTTTCAAGAGGGAGCACATTTCCCTTCTGTGTGATTTGCAGTTTTGATTGAAATGGCATAAAATACTTTAAAGGCTCCATAACTCTTAGTGCTGTGTGCATAATTTCATCACATCTACATATGCCTCATTGCACAGTGCACTGATGGTATAAAAGGTAATATATTTTATAACAGGACTGT
The DNA here is from genome assembly GCF_000747805.2 of Chaetura pelagica. Classification (NCBI taxonomy): domain Eukaryota; kingdom Metazoa; phylum Chordata; class Aves; order Apodiformes; family Apodidae; genus Chaetura; species Chaetura pelagica. Next base: position 2,513,208 of record NW_009954543.1, read on the forward strand.
TAGATTTTTGACCAATTTCTTCTCTCATTTAGTTATATTAGCTTGAAGTAATTTTTCTGTCTTTGATACATTTAAGGTTACAGCAATCATCAGAATTTGGTTGTATATAGATATAACACTTCAAACATATAACATGAGTAATCTTTATGAGAACTACATATAAAACCAACAAAAGAAACAACAAATTGGCCCCAAATAACTTAAAACATTCTAACTTGCAAAAAAACCACCTGAAGTTTAATAATTATTTTATAACATGAGACAGGTTTTCCTGCCAGTGTTTGTGCACTTTAACGGAAATTAGAAGAAAAATGTAGCAAAGTTTTCTTTGTCTTAGCGTTTCATTTCAGACCACTGAAAGATAGATGAAGCTGGTGAAAAAAAGAGTTAACATAATGATGTCGTCTTTTATTTGACTGAATGTTTAAGCATGGTGCTACGGCTGATGGCACCTTGTTTAATAATGCAGTACATGGCTTCCTAAGGGGACAGGGCTTGATCTGAAAACTGAATATGGTGCACTCTAAATTCTCTTCCCTGAGGAAGGCTGACTAACTGATAAGTGCCATGAGCTAGCACAGGGACTGATTCTGTCAAATCAAGCTCAAATGAAGGCACAATGTAGACTCTTCTCAAGTCTTAGTGAAGTAATTTGAGCAGACATTTGTGACATTAGACAGTGCATCAACTGTGGAATGCTGTAAAAGTTCACTGTCTTACTACAAGGTGGTCTTTAGATGACAGGATAAAGAAATCAGTGCAAATTTGTTAATGTAACAACTTGGAAAAGCATGCTAAAAATGTCACTCTATTGGGATATGTGATAAAATGTATAGGGAAGTGACTGCCAGTTGGGTTTTCTTGTGAATCCTTCATTAGAATTAATGCAAAAAGCACAGAAATAGGGAAATGCAATAAACATAAAATTTGTATTAGTTGCTACCAGCTAAACTTCTATTTTTCCTAAGCAAAAAAATTCCAATTGACAGCTGAGGCAAGCAAGCAAGAAAATCCATTGTTCAGCTGTTTATTTCTCACTTTGGGATTATACAGTGTTTTTTTTAGTCATGTCAGTAGATTCAAACTTCCAGTACTGAAATGCTTGAACATCTTGTCTAAATGGACATTGAATAATAACAGTCTTTAAAGTCAGGAAGTTGAGAAGGAGATATAAACTGTTAAACATAAATAATACAATGGCATGCAAGGACCTGCTTTCAGCAAATCAGCAAGACATACTGGAAATGGATGGAAATTCCTCAATAAATAGAATGGAGAATGGCTGGAGAAAAGAATTCATGTTTGCCTAACCTTGGGTTTTTATTCAAGCAAATAATGGTTATGAGAAATGAGGAAAAAATTCTCTGCCAGGTTTACAGTCAAAAAATATAAAAATTACTGCTACCCAGGAAAACTGAAGATGAAATTATGAAGTTAGTAAAGGAAAACATGGTACATAGAAGGAACTGATCGAAGAGGTTATGATAGCACACAACAATGTTGAAAATAAGCATTCCAAGCTGGAGAGAGGTTACTAGTGGGTATCTTCCAGGATAATTTTAGAAACTAACTTTGTCAAAATTGCTGTGACCTGAACAGAGAAATGACAGCATGCTGATGAGATGGGCTGACAATGCTCAGCTTAAGGTACAGCAGTATAAAGGGAGTCAGCATGTCTTAGAGAAAAGTTGATGACTGGAATAATAAAACTGTGAAGGAATGGTATACCACAAAACATAAGAATGTGCTTTTGGAGACTAATTAAATCTTTATTGTAAGCCGAGAAACCATCAGCTGGGTAAGTAGAAGGATTCTGGTGTAACAAGTGATCACAGGAGGAGTCACCAGTGACAATTTGATGCCACTGTGAGAGAGGGAAAG
>NW_009954543.1:2515162-2535585 GCF_000747805.2 Chaetura pelagica
GGAAAGAGCAAGCTGGTTCAGATGAGATTTTTCTGTTTAAGATGTACTAATATAATTGCGCAACACAGCTGCACAAAGCTACCCAAAGCTTCCAAGTGAGCTCCTACCTGGAAGCTTAGGATGACACCTATATTATGAAGTTTTCAGGTCACCTGGTTCAAGAAAAAACTCTACAAACTGGAACAGTACTGCAAGAAGCAGCTATCTGATGAGGTAACTATGAGAAGAGAGTGACCTGTTGAGGCTGATTACAGATACAATTTTATTCTAAGAAATATATATCAATCAGGTACAGAAGGGAAAGAATTTCCATTTAACCACCATGACAGGCAAATTAATTAAGTGAGCTGAGAGACTCCTGGAAGAAGTCCTGTGGCAGTCCAGTGCTGGAATGCAGCCTCTCATCCAAGCGGTGGAAGAAAAAGGGCTGCTCCCCAGCATGATGGATTTTGATAAGGTCAGAAAAAGAGTTATGTGATGTGCTATGTGTGCTCATGTTTGATGTGAAGGCCTAGGAGGTCCATTTCTTACATTACCTTGGGCTGTATGGTGCTTTAGAGCACCGTTTCTATCAGTACTGTGCTCAAAGGTACAATTTAGGTCAGTATCTGAGAAATGTCCTCAGCCCAAAGTATTATACAAGTAAATACATCTATAATCTTGTATTAATGGACCATGGGGAGAATTTTAAAAAGTATTCAGTGCCTCTAGAACTTTACAACCAGTGATATTAATGGCATTAAACTAAAAAAGTTTGAAAGAGAGATCCTCAGCCACGTTGTTCCATGGGACTTCTGTAGAGAACCAAGCACACTTTCAGCACAGGTGACACTGACAAGTAAAAAACTCATATTCAAGCTTTAAATCTGTACTAAATCTAGTCTTTCTATTTATAGTAGTGTTGTGGTTTCAGCCTAACCTGTCACCAAAGACCCAGCCACATGGCTGCTCACTCACCCAACACCTGGGATGGGGAGAACAAAGGACAAGGAGGGTTCACTCACCATTTATGGTCCCAGACAAAACTGGCTCAATCTGGGGAAAAAGAATAATTTCATTTCACACTAATCACACACAGGACACAGACAACAGACAGAGCAGGGCTTGCATATGTTACCCCACCCCTCCCTTCTTCCTGGGCCCAAATAACTTTGTTCCCAGTTTCTCTCCCTCTTTCCTCCCAGCAGCACAGGGGGACAGGGGATCGGGTTTAGAGTCAGTTCACAGGCTGGTGGTTCCTGCTGCTCCTCCCTACTCAGGAAGAAGGTTTCCTCACAGTCCTCCCCTGCTTCCCCACAGGATCCCTCCCATGGGAGAGAGTCCTTCCCATGAGCACAGTCTCTCAGGAGCAAGCTGCTCCAGCAGAGGCCTTCCACAGTCACTGGCTGCTTCAGGAACAGTCACCTCCCCTGGCTTAGGATCCTCCATGGCTGCAGCTCCAAGTCCATGGGCTGCAAGTCAACATTCAGCCCTCCTAGCATCTTTAAGGAATGTTTCACCACATTCTTCCATTAACGCAGGGGGACAGCCTGGCATCTCACCATGGGCTGCAGGGCAACTTCTGCTCAGACAGCTCCCTCCCCCTTCTTCCTCACCAGCCTCAGACCTTCACCCCGCACTGCCTTTCACCTCTTCAGCACAGCTTTCTCACTTGCTTTCTCTCAGCTCAGGTCTTATATCAGTTCTTTCATATATTAATCAAAGAGGCACATCTATTGTCTCTCTGATGGTTCTGGCCTTGGCCACCTGAACTGGGGGAGCTTTTAGTAGCTTCTGAAGGGAGCCACCCCTGGAGCCCCTCCCCGCCACTGAAACCATGCCAGAACCAAACCAGCACAGGTAGATACTACCTTGCTGTAGAGTACAGAAGTGAATCATTGTCTCCAAACAGCCATCCTGAAAAACTGGACATTGTGCTTGGGTAGGGTCCTCATTTGATATGCCGACTGGGTGGGTAAAAGGGGCAAATTAAGAGAGGAGGATTGGATCCGAATCTCCCTAGGTCGACCCTCGCCTCTGGGAACTATGCCTGTGCCCACTTTGTGGGACATCACACCATGCCCAATCTGTGCGACATGATACTTAGTTTGGGACCCCACCTCTAGGAGGCCATGCCCACTTTCTGGGACATACTGCTGTACCCACCTGGTGGGACATGACAAGAGCACTGTGTGTACAAACACACTGAGGGGTGGGTAAAGAGGCTGAGGGAGAGGTGATTCATCAGTCAACTATTGAAGGTCTAACTCAAAGCACCTACAAGTGACGGTGCTCATAAATGGTAAACTGGAATGCTGTAGTTGAATTAATATAGCTAGCAAGTCCCATGAGATAGGGAAGTCTTTGTTTCTGCATTGTACTGCAGAATAGTTACTAATACATATTTCATAAATTAATGGAAAACACATATATTCATTACATTAATTTTATTTTGTGAAAACAGTTCAACTATAAAGCACTTTCAAAATTTCCATAGATTCACCAGGTAGTAGATCAGATTTAGCTGGCTAATCTTCTGAAAGAAGCTGATCCACAAAAACTTTACATAATTATTTTCAGAATAAGCATTTATAGTAAAATTTATCAACTTTTCATTGCACTCAAAGACTTCCCATCACTGAGTCTTAAGGGACAGATACTGAAATCCAATAGTCTTAAAAAAAACCCAACAAACCAAACAGCAAAACTAATCAAGCATTCCTGTGAACACCTGAAAAAAATAAATAAAAATTAAATAACCTTACTATAGGGCTCCAACTCTGCTGATCAGCTTTTACTTTAATGACTTCCTCTTCTTAGACCATGAACCCAATGGAACAGATTCCTGTCCAGCCAGGTCAGAGAATACTCAGCAATAGCTTACTTTGGAAGCAAAGTAAAAAACTTCACATGCAACTTTCTAGTTAAGTAGGAAAGGAGGAGAAAAATGCAGTAGTCTCCAATTAGAGGAACAAAAAAGGGGGAAAAAAGACATTCTGAGTTTTCAGGGACTGGGGTGGTCTCTCTATGAAGCAATATAAAGCAGCTTTTATTCCTCATCTTGAGGTCCTGAAGCAGGATTCACTGGGACTGGTTTCACTGTTTCATGGGTAACACCTGCTCTGCAAACCCCACTAGCATTTGCGGCATGATTTCAATATGAAAATAATAGAATAATCCTCAGGCCTAATATTAAAGTTAGTAAAATTTTCCTACCGTCAAAAGCTGACAGACCAACTAATTACACTGACACAGAGCTATTTTTAAGACCACTGATAGACATGAGATTCAAATAAATCACAATTGGTTGTACACAGACCCCTGATTTCTATTTTCTTTAATTAATTTACTTCCTAATGCTGTTCATTCCTTGAGACAGAGCACATCAGAGCTAATGCTCAACTTATGGTAAAAGCTCAGTTTCAGGCAGAGCAACAAGAGGACAAGAGTTACCAGGGCTCATGCAGAGAGTTTTAAACCAGATTCAAAGGGGGATGGGGATACAACTGGGCTTGTTAGAGAGGTGCCTGGGTGTTGTCTCAGCACTTGTGGGGCAGCATGCATTTTTCCCTCTCTGAAATGTTTATACACTAAGGCACACAGCATGGGGAAGAACTAGAGAACTGTGTGTGGTTGCACGGCTATGATCTCATTGCAATCACTGAGACATGGTGGGATGGCTCACATGGCTGGAACGTTGCCTTGGATGGGTTTGTCCTTTTTAGGAAAGGCAGACCAGCAATTTGAGGTGGTGGAATTGCTCTTTATGTGAGAGAGCAACTGGAATGTATTGAGCTCTCCCTGGAGGCAGATGAAGAGCTAGACCGCTCTCCATCATCTTTGAAAAGCCCTGGAAAATGGGAGGGATGCCTGAGGACTAGAGAAAAGCTAATGTCACTCTAGTCTTCAAGAAGGCTAAGAACAGGACCTGGATAACTACTGACCAGTCAGCCTCACCTCCATCCCTGGAAAGATGATGGAGCAGCTCATTCTGGGGGTCATCTCTAAGCATATGGAAGAAAAGAAGGTTATCAGGAGTAGCCTGAATGGATTCACCAAGGAGAAATCATGTCTGACTAATCTGATAGTCTTCTGTGATGGTGTGACAGAATGGACAGAGGTAAGGAAAACAGTGGGTGTTGTCTTCCTCTGTGTCAGCAAGGCTTTTGACGCTGTCTCCCATAACATCTTTGTGGATAAGCTCAGGAAATGTGAGTTAGAAGAACACACAGTGAGATGGATCAAGAACTGGCTAAACAATAGAGCCCAGAGGGTTTTGATCAATGGTGCAAAGTCCAGTTGGAGACCTGTGGCTAGTGGTGTTCCCCAGTACCGGTCAGTACTGGGCCCAGTCTTATTCAACATCTTCATCAGTGACCTGGATGAGGGTATGGAGTGTATCCTCAGCAAGTTTGCTGACAAAACCAAACTGGGAGGATTGGCTGATACACCTGAAGGCTGCGCAGCCACTCAGCGAGACCTAGACAGACTGGAGAGCTGGGCAAAGAGGAACATAATGACGTTCAACAAGAATAAGCGTAGAGTCCTGCACCTGCAGAGAAAAAACACCATGCACCGATATAGATTAGGGGTTGAACCTGCTAGAAAGCAGCCCCATGGAGAAGGACCTTGGGGCCCTGGTGGACAACAAGTTATCCATGGGACAGCAGTGTGCTCTCATAGCCAAGAGAGCCAATAGTACCTTGGGATGTATTAAGAACAGTGTAGCCAGCAGGTCAAGGGAGGTTCTCGTCCCCGTTCTCTGCCCTCGTAAGACCACATCTGGAGTGTTGTGTCCGGTTCTGGGCCCCCCAGTTCAAGAGGGATAGAGACATGCTGGGAAGAGTCCAACAGAGGGCTACAAGGATGATTAAGGAACTGGAACATTTGTCATACAAGGAAAGGCTAAGAGACCTGGGGCTGTTTAGTCTTAAGAAGAGAAGACTAAGAGGGGACCTTGTTAATGTCTACAAATTTCTGAAGGGTGGTGTCAAGAATGGGCCAAACTTGTTTCAGTGATGCCCTGTGATAGGACGAGGGGAAATGGCACCAAGCGACAACACAGGAAATTCCACTTCAACATGAGGAAGAACTTCTTTTCTCTTAGGGTGACAGAGGACTGGAACAGGCTGCCCAGGGACATTGTGGAGTTTCCTTCTCTGGAGACTTTCAAGACCCATCTGTTCCAGTGTGATCTGCCTTAGGTGTTCCTGCCGCACCAGGGTGGTTTGACTTGATGATCTTCAGAGGTCCCTTCCAACCTCTTTGATTCTGATCCCAACTTATATCTGCAGCAAGGTGCTCTAGAGTGCTGTAAAAGGAACTGTAAGTTACCCAGTTATCTAGTGTCAGGACTTCCAAGGTAATTACATTTGGAAGTACTTACATGGCAACTGGTATTAGCTAGGGTGCCATTTTTTAATTTGAATTGTGAGCCTTCTACTGCTAACTAATTTATTTAACTAACTTAGAAACAAATTGTTAAATAGCTGAAATAAGCATGTTATAAATAATGAAACAAGGCTAATTACTAGATGGTAAAATAAGCATGCAATGCACAATAGTGATATATTTGTAAAGAAAAATTTATCATGTTTGAAATAATTTATTAATAACTTCTACATGCAATTTTGTTCATCGTTTGTTTTGCTGCAGAGGAGGATGTCCCATAGAGCAATGGCAGACTTCTGACATCTATAAACACTAAGTGATTATATACATGGGAAACCTGAACTGAAGTTGTCTACAGTAAGACATAAGGCAGTGCACCTTTCACAAACTAAGTGTACATTTACACTGTTAAGCAACTATGCCACAGATATGTTCACTATGGGCTGCCTTCAGCCCTGAGAGATTTTAAATTCATTCTTACGCCTTTTATGGCTCATTTACTTTTTTTTTGTTACAAAGAATTGCAGCAGCTTTGTAGTACTCTCAACGAACTTCATCAATACTTTCTTCCACTGCTGGCTAAAGCAGAAGCCAAAAACTGAAGGGACCTACAGGAAAGCTGGAGGATCCCTTTTTACAAGTGATGTAGTGATAGGATGAGGGGTAATGGTTTCAAACTGAAAGAGGGTAGATTTAGATTAGCTATTAGGAATAAGTTCTTCACTGAGGGTGATGAAGTTGTGAATGTACCCTCCCTGGAAGTATTCAAGACCAGGTTGGATGTGGCTTCTCATCTAGCAGGCAGTGTTCCTACCCACATCAGGGGGGTTGGAAGTAGATGATCTTTATGGTTCCTTCCAGCCCAAACCACTCTATGATTCTCTGCTTATAATCAAGTTACAAATATACCAACCTTGTTAAAAGCCAAAGGAAACTTCACGTTATTTTTAAGATCCATCAGCTTTATTAACTTTCTATTAACCAGAAATGAGAAATTAACTTTCTCACGTCCATGAAGAAGAGTTTAACTCAAACTTTGGCTCCACCTATGGGCTACAGTTGGAGTCTAGCATGTGGTTCTTGCTTATTTTTCAAGACTGCAAAATCTTTTAACATCTCATGCAATGTCTCTCCTTTGACTTTTACTTATGAAATTTTCCTCTTGCATTAGCAAAACTAAGTATCTGAAGCAATGGGGAGAACTTTTCTACACCTTTCTGTTTGTAATAGTGTGTGGGAGGTACAAGGATCTTGACATTAAAAAAAATATTTCTCTGCCCATTTTATATAAGTGTTTTTAAATACATGTTTTGAAAATTTGGAATGGATTTATCATTGAAACATAAAATGTTCATAATTCATTTTAGAAGGTAATCTAAAGTTATGTTCACATACAATTGTACAGTATTATAAATTATAAGGTTCATAATATTTAATGCACTACTTCATGCAAAGTTTGTTTTGTTTGATGATGTTCACAACTGCCCTTTACAACTAACCTTATTTTCTTTGAAATTCTGAGCATCCTCACAGACTACCACTCATCTGCCAAGAAATAAAAGTGCAGAAGTGATGACAGCGTCATGAAACTTTTTCCTTACATTTTCAGCAGTTTGATGATGTAGTGTCACTTTCTTACACTAAAAGAAAATTAAGCACCCCAAAGTAATGCCAGTGGCTGCCCTTGAGGCATTTTGCTTTAATATCTCTATGCCTCAGTTTTACTATTTTAAAAAATGTTCATAATATTAATTCACACCAGCGGGGTATTGTGAAACTAAATTTATTATTGTTTGTAAAATGCTTTTAGGGCATCCAACTGGAAGAATGATAGATATGCAAAACAGAACCTCTTGTAGCTATTATTCTCAGACAATTTGTTGAGTTTATATAAAAGAAATATTGATTATTCTGAGACAATTCTTCTCAAACAATTTGTGTTGAAATTATATATAATGGAATACTATTTTAAAAAAATATAAATAAAACTTGGCCATTGTTAAAATAGTATGATGTTCTCATATTTTTTTGCAAATAGAAAATAATAAATTAAATTGAAAATACAACAGACTCACTCAGCCTGTTAAGATGCACTAAATATCTACAATACACTGACATGTGTTACACAAACACAGGCCCACAGTCATTCTTGCCTCTTCTTGTCAGAAAGGCTTTTAAAGTGTGTGTTTGCTTTTGATGTGCAGCTTTCAGCTAAGCAGAAATACAAGACACTGCCTACTAGTTTTTAATTCCAGTATTTGTCTGTGAATCCTGTCAAACTCCCACTTTAAAAGCATCAGCTTAACATAGTTTTCAAAGCATGAGACCCTTACTTATTCCAGTCATGTTCAAATCAAATAAAAAGGGGCAAGGTGTTCTCTGGTATATGGGATTGGAAGTCAAACCAAGCCTGTGCTTAGCACTGCCATCCATTTACTTTGCAACTTTCATCACAAAACTCTAAATTTTCATTCCAATGTCCATAAATTTACTGCTACAGTTCCCATAAAACAGCTTGACCTCCTCTCATATAGAACTGTTCACTCATCTCCTCTGGTGATGACATTTCAGGTACTGTGAATTAGCCAACACCTGAGTTCTGCTTTTAATCACTTGCACCACCCATCCCTACACTCCCAGTTCTGCACAAGCCAAGAATGGCTTACGTTTGATCAAAACTTATATTTAAGTTTTTAGTTCCTTATAGGCTAATGTGTAAACAGGTCAGACCACTATAGAATATAATCTATCATTGACATCCAGAATACTACATGAGTTTCTGCAAAGTCCTGCCTTGATTAGAGCTACTTGCTACTATAAGCACACATGAAAAAAAGGAAATGGCCACAACCAACATATGCACTCCCAATATTATGCATTAAAGTGATCCAAAGGAAAATGTGTTCCTCAACACCACACAATAAGGAGTTGTGATAGTCTTAAGAAATCTGAGTTTAGAAAAATCTGAATAGCCTTATATTTTTCCATAAAGATAATAATTAATGTAAAAATAAATGGGTGATCAGGACTAGTTTTTTTTTTAACCAGTACACCATGATCCCACTACCTGAAGGTCTGATGATGCGGATTGGGTTCACCCAAACCACAACCCTCCAGGGACTCTTAACACACTTCATGAGCAAGAGATTTGGTTCTACAAATCACCAAGTCAGCCAGGCAGTAGTAATTATAATGTGATCCAGGATTATCTCTTCTGTTCAAGCTCCTGCACTAAGCCATCAACAGGCTGGGTATAAGATGGCAGATGCATGTGGGCACACGTGAGCAGATGACTCTTCCTACTCTTTTCTGAAGACCAATGCTGGCAGCAGGAGTGGGCAGGAACCTGTGCCAGAGAGATCCTCCCCACTTGGAGCAGAAAAGAATTCCCTGTAGAGCATTTAAAGATGCTTAGGGGAAAACCAATAATGAATCAGAAGAAAACTAAGAAAAAGCCCCATATTTCTTAGTCTCCAGTCCCTCTTACACAATGGGCATAGGCAGCGATGTCTGTAAAACTTTGGGATCCAACCCCAGGCACTCTTGATTTGGTACCATACTACTTAGTTTTCCCTAAGATCAAATGAAATGCCTAAAAAGAGCAATGCTTGCCAAAATGTTTGGGTTCAGCTTTGCTTGGTTGTCTTTACATTGAGACCTCTTTCCTTCTTCTGCCTTATCTTTCTGATTAGATTACAGTCCACTTAGTTGTGAGAGCTGGGATTACACTTGAGCTGTGAACTGGAGGGAATACAGTAAAGCAGTCTAAAAGGGAAGGTGGGAATATTTCTGACACTCCTCCCAGTGAAAGCAAGCAGCAATTGACCAAACACACTGTACATCCACACTCAGCACTTACACACTGGGTGAAAGGGTCAGCCCTTGATCTCTCTGTGTTGCCTTATTCCATTTCCCACAAGGCATCACCTTTGTTGACAGATTCTGTCCTTCTCATCAATGAGGACTGTCATCTGGTTCCTCAGGCTATGCTCTGCACTGCTTCTATTGATCTTTTAGTTTGCTCTTATTTCTGGATCCCATGTTATCACCGCTGCCAGGATTTTGCATGTGCAACTGATTATTGCAAGTCTAAACCACAGCTCTTCAATTTTTAAATAATAATAATAATAATAACAACAACAACAACAATAATAATAATAATATTGTCCAAAATAAACTATCTTTTAAAAATAATGTTTAATGTTTCTAAGCATTACATCCCTCATTGTCTTAATTTCCTTCCACCCTGCCCCCATCAAGTAGCTCTGGATGACTTCCAACCTCACTGCCAACTACTGTAAAAAGAATAAATCAGGTAGCAACTGGTTTCAGCTCAAGTCTACAATGATTCTTACTGGCATTGCAAAGCTTACTTGAATTCACAAGGGGCTTAAAAAGCACTGAGATGGCAGAGATTGTTGTGGCAGAAGCAACTGGAAAATGTCCTGAGATTGAAACACAGACGTATTAACATCACCCTTGTGGACGCTAATGACTTGCACTTTAAAATGCCAGAGGCTCATACTGCCAGCTAAAACAAAGAAAAAACACATTTTTAGTCTCCAAAGACTTTAGATCTTTCCAAACTCTGAGGGCAAATTCAGCCATAATGTATTTTTGCAGCAGAGCAGGGCAGCTCATGCATGCCACTGGGGGAATCATTGCCTGGAGTTGCTGTAGGCAGTGTAGTCAGTATGGCTAAATAAAACAGCAGCTGAAAACCTTGGAGAGGTTAAACTCGTAATGAAGCATTCTATAATGCAATGCAATCAAACCTAAACAGTTTGAAGGCATATCTTGCTGACACTCACAACTCTCATCTTTCTCATAGAAGTGTATTTAAGGAAGTGACCACCAAACACAAGGATTTCTACACAAGCTTTACAGTTTAAATTAGGAAAATATTTTAATCTTTTGGTGAAGTAACAATGTCCTACTTAGGTGCTTCTAGATGAGGAATTCTTTTAAGAGCTTACTGGCAGATTGGAAACTTTCTGAAACTCTAAATGTTTAAAGAGCTCTACTGGAAGAAATGGAAAGGTAAAAGGAAAGGAAGAAAAACATGCTGACAACAAAGAGAAGGCTAGGGAAAGGCTTAGAAGCAAGTATTTGGAACAAAGTAAAAAAAAGACTGGTTTGAGTAGGAAAATACATGTAGGTAGGAAAAATATAGAGGCTAGATTCATCCTCAGTATAAATCTAATTATTAAACCAAGACCACAAAACTTTAAGTGGGGGAAAAAAAAAAGTGTGTCTATTTTTTAATGCTTTTTAATATGCAAAAGTTTTATTTGCTTATATTAGAACTGTGAGCCACATGTACTTTTTTTATTTACAGATTCCATGGATGACTAAACAACAAGCAGGGTAAGATTTGTGTGCTATAAGGATGACATTAAACCTCAGTAATTGAGGAAGTAATTTATATCTTGCCCAACTGAAAATACACCTTCTTAGGGACAAAAAAATACTAACTCATGTTAGTTTTTCTTAGGAATCTGCTGCTACCTCCAAATTTTAAGACAAAACCTCTCCTTTTATAGATTTTATGATAAAGCAAAGAAACTAGAAGTGTTTTATTTTCTAATTACATTTAAGCAATTCTTGTAATACAATGAATCTGAAAAAAGAATGCTTTGTTGAAGTCAAGTGAAAAATATTGTAACAGGCGAAAATGCAAAAACATATATAAGAAAAATGTTGTATGATCATCCATGTATCAAATATTCATAACAAAATGTGGTGTTGGAAACACACTTGCTCAATGAACTTCTGAGTCTATGCCCCACAAACAACTAGGTTCATATCTATTGTCACATGCTTCTTAGTAAAAATATGCCTTAGGTACATTTAAGCCAGTGGCTGGAGTTGTCAAGCAAATAGCTAAAAAGATGAAAGTAAATTTTGAATTTTATAGGCAAAAATTGAAAGAAAAATAAACCCCAAACTCCCCAATATGAGGAAATAAAGTGTAGCTCAGAGGTAAAAAACAAGTAGTACATGCACACAACTAAAACCAGAAGAAAGCCATTAAATTCTAAAGGCTAATACAGAGGGGAAAAAAAGTAAGACTTTAACTTGCCAAGATCCTCAATATAAGGGACCAGCTCCATTCCTCTGTTGACCTATCATGCCAATAAGCAAAACCCTTCCTAAAGGAGTCCTAATGCATTCCAACTAATTCACTGTGCATCTTCTAAATTCAGATTGAGGTTTAAGTGTTAGAAGTGATTCTCTAGGTAAAAAAAGCTAATATTCTATTTGTTCTTGTAAATTTTTTTTTCTAGATGCTTAAGCTTGAGTTTTGTCACATATAGTTAACCTTTACTAAAAACTCTGGAAAGATGGAGGGGCTTGACCAAATAATGAGAGTTAACTATAAACGTCCCTGCAGGAAAGTGGGCATGGTTATTATGGCTGAAATTCTATTTGATCTTTAAACTAGGAATGAACAAATTACCAACATTCAAACATAATCTGGCCATCAAAAAATAGAGTAATACCAAAATGGAGCAAGTGAAGTAATTTAAACATAAGTTATTAAACTAATCCTTGCACACTTTACAACACTATTGATGAAGTCTTTACACTGAAATTGCACAAGGACCAGAAACACAACTTGGGGCGCCATCACCTTCTAGACTTCTCTGTATGTTTAACTTTTTTCAGAACAGAGACTGTAAATCTATAGTACTGCAGGTATCACTGACTGATTATTTCAATAATTCCTCTTATTCTGTACAAAGCATGTTTTCACTCTCAAATTGAGATTTATGCACTTCAATGAATTCTTTTTCCACAATTAAAAATTAAACACGTTGATAGATTACATCAAGCTTATCTCCAGAATTGCAGGAGTTAATACACACACACATCAAGCTGATCACAACATGATGGTGTCTGCAGTGCCAGCAACTTCTTCCTCCCTATCACCTAGTGCTGCCCTGACCCACACAGAGGGCATTCATAGGCAGATGTGCATCTCCAGGCAGGGTCCCCTTCTAAGAAAGTCCTCTTGAGCAGTAACCACTCATTCCAATATACATGAGTGCTGAAAACACTCAGCTCTTGTTTGTCTGTACCAGCTGACAACATGATCCAAATATTACTTTGTGAGCCATTTCCATAATTTTCTGCTCCATGATTTTTCTCACCAATTCAGACAGTGATTTTTTTCCTTTAGGTTTTAAGTAAAGTGCAAAGCTGAGAATGAGCTTGGTAAAACTCATTGGATTATAATTGTTTTTTCCATCTATTCCTACCAAATACATTTTGAGTATTACCAGCTAACCTATTTTGAAAAAGTTATTGTTGAATAGCAATCATTTTTAAATTTATTTGATTAACACCTGTATCAACCAGAGTCACAGTCTTGTCAAAAATTATAAAATTAGTATGACAAGACCTAGTTTCCGTGAAATCATGCTGGTTAACATTAGCTGTATTCTCAGAATTTAATTCTCTACTGATGAAGTCCATCATCAGTTGAACTGTTACTTTCCTGAGGCTCCATGCTAAATAGCTACCTTGTTTTTCATTTCCCAAGTCAACCATCTTATCACTTACTACAATGGCAGATAATTCTCCTAGTTCTCTGGAGCTTTTCAGATTGTAATTTAAAATCAAGATCAGTCCAGACAGGTTAAGAACCTTGGGATGGCTTCTTTCAACCTGCTTACATAAAAAAAAATTAATGCTAAAAAGAAGCCTTTTACTCTCTTCACTGTTGGGCAAAAAAGTTTTATTGTTCATATATATACAGAGAGGCATCCAGGTTTTTTTAAATTACAGCCATGGCATTAGGAAGTACTTCCGCATTGTAGAAAATACTGTCTTCTATGCTGAGAAACAAACCTTTTAGTAACAGAATTATTTTTTTCTTGTCATGAAAAAATTCCTTTTCCCTACTTCCGTTCTTAATGATAACAGTACCTGCAATGAGACTGTTAATGTAAGAACTGGATCCCAGCCATTAGGTTTTTATAAGCAATCTGAAAATAAATCAGAGAAACATCTTCATTCTGAAGTATAGGTAGTTGAACATTTTTCAAAATCTATGTTTAAACCTGACAGTTAGATTGCTATCATTAGATAGCAGCAAACATACTTTTCTTCCTTGCTTTTTGGTTGCAAACAGTGACTACTGGGTATCTGCATAACAACAAGACATTACATCAGATACAGGGCCACTATGAAATTCTGAGTAACTGAAGGTTATAGAGTGTCTGACCTTCAAACAGGATTCAAGGCAACATATCACGATTCTCACCAAAGCAGTAAACCTAGCACAGCACATGTTGGAGAGACATCTGCTCCCTTGGATGGAAGAGAAATTTTCTAGGGATCAGGTGTAGCCAGAAGCTCCTTTGGATAATGCAGGAGATTGGGAAGAATCCTTCAATCTCGGTTTGTCCTGCAAATTTATAAACTGTAGCTATATCACTTATGAACTAGTTCTTTTTGGGACTTCTTCCTAGCTAACATTTTTTAAGCTCAAATATTACAAATATATGAGTAGAAATGCTCACTGTTAAATACGGAAGACACTCTCTCATCTGAAAATAGGCAACTTTTACTAGCACTTTCCAAAGAACAGCATCAATCCAGAAACAAAACCTGTGAGGACAAACTTCTATTTATTTTCTTTTAAGGCAAATATTCAGAGTACCAAGTTGTATTTAGTGGAGCACGAAATTCTTGTCTGCGTCACTGATTTAGTAAAATAATAAGAAAACTGTTTCATTGCTTCATCAGAATATATATTTGCCAAAAATAAGCTGAGGATTTTGCATAGAGAATCCATGTTTGTAGCATTTCTCTCTACACTGCTAAAAATACTCTCTCTGCTGCATGTATTTGATTAATGCCTTTAAAACTCAAGTTAAAGAAACACATACTTTCATGTCATTGTCATGTATTTCAAGTAATTTATTAGACATGGATGTATCTCATAAGAGCCTGTGGACTTCTACACCTTGGGATCTGATCAGGTACATCCAGAGATGCTGTAACAAAACCTCAAATATTTTCAACCAAATCAGAAGCTTTGACTTTAGATGTTCTCACTTGATCTTATATCCAGAATTATAAAATCTTTTCTTATTTGGGATAGGAGATCTAGCAGAATGCATCAGCCAGCATGAACACTGATCTAAAAGCAGCATCAGGATTCTTATCTAAATCCCTGTAAGCTTATGAGTAACATTTTATAATTTCCCAGTTCAGCTAGCAATGTCTGATCTCTGAATCACTCCATTCTTGTTTCTAACAATTAACGTATTAATCAAAATATGAAAATGGTTTATTACACACTGGATCTACCAGCAGCTGAAACAGTTTAATCATTCCTGAAACTTGTCTTACCACTTTCTTCCCTCCAACACTCATAATAGCCAAACCCTGAGACATGATATTCTCTGAAGTACAGCATGGCCACGATTACACAAGACAACAACAGAAGAAACACAATGTGATGCACATGCATCTATTTCTTAATTCTTACTTTGCTATTATTTAAAAGCAATAGATTTAAGAGACTGAAGGACTACTAATCAGTTACAGATTTACAACTGCTTTACAGCTTTCAGTATCAGTACAATATCCAGATCTCTCAACTACATAATTCACTACAGCTCTATGAATATACCTTGTGACAAAAAGTGCTACCTCAACTTCTCATCTTATGCAGCTTATGGAAAAAATTCAGATATGACCTAGTTATGTCACAACCATTTTCAAACTGTGATCCTCTGAAAACTATATAAAAAAAGCACCTTCTTACTCATCAGATCTACTCCCCACAGATAGCGAGGATAAGATCTGCTGACTTAGTTACAAAAATAAAGGCTCTGCTATTTATTAGCATTTCTACTAACCTTGCAAAACTAACAGAGCTGAGGAGAACAGGAAGTTAAATTCTCTCGTATCTTCAGTGAAAATAATTTTACAGTGCAATACAGCTCTAAAAGAGCTCATAAAGATTTTGTGTGGGCTCAAAGAACAGCAAAGGCATACTTTTGCCTCCAGAAACATTTTAACTAATAGATGCATATAGCAAGGATTTAATTTAGTATTTTGTTAGAGATTCAGTCAACATTGACAAGGAATTGTTTTAAATGAAAACCAAGCATGCTTTATACATATATCAACAGCATCATTTTTCAGTTGAAATTGTGTATTACCTACCTTTCTCCAGTTCCTTGGTTTGCCGCCTTATTTGTCATTTTGCCAAGACACTTTGCTATCAGCCTACAAATCCTAAAATTTTTTTTTTAATCTTTTTTTTGCTACTGCTTGTCCTGTTCCAGTACCTCAGTTTGACTTTATCACCTTGCCAGGGTCAGAACAAAGCAATATAATATGCCATACCATCAAAGCTATGCAGTCACACTTCCATAGACTACGGGAAGGGCTTATACTTGAGGAAACCTCCAGCACAGATGAGAGGAGGGTTTTTTTTTTCATTGGGGCAGTGGGAAACAGTTGACACTTCAGACACAAAGAGCCCCCAAAGGCATTTGAGCAACAAAATTTCATCTTAAACATCCAGAAAAAAATACACAGATCTTCCCACTGGTCTTTTTGCAAGTCAGCTGGGCTTCCCTTCACCTTATTTCTGGGAGGTGAATGGAAATCCCTTTTCCATCGAGTCAGCAGTATTACCAATTACTCTGTTACTGTCATCTCACAGACTTTCCTTCATTTCTGTCAACCTATTCTGTTGTCATTTTTCCCCACTTTCCCTCTGAACAATTGATTTGTTTGCATCACCTCCATAGGGAAAGGTCACTTTTTTGGGTTTCTTTGTCATGTTCCCTCAAGATATATTACGAATGCATATTCATCATACCAGAGTCTTTAAAGTACCACAGTCTCCAAAAGCTAAGGTTACCCTTACTCAGCCATCAGAAATAAAACCAATATCAATACTAACAATATAAATATGTACATATCTTGCTACCTTCTAAATTCCATGTTCCACCTTCCCCCAAAGTATCGGATAAGCACTCCAAATTATTCTCTCCAAGGCAAATCTTCCTGATATTCCATTTCCCAAGATGAATGAAACCTCAAAACAAATGCTGGGAAATATGTTGCCTCTCCCTGTTGCATAACATAAACCATGCACCACAACGAATTAGGGCCTTGGTAGGAAGATGGATGTCTTGCTGTACTGGTGTCATCCACACAGAGCTGCCTCTAGGTGAGGCCACATTAATCTAGGCAACAGGAGAGAACAGGCAAAACCATCAGGAGGCTAGGAGCAAGAGGTTGCATCCTACACACCACAAGATGTTTTGTGCCTGCCTTAAAACCTCCTGTCTTGAAAACTCTGTAAGTGTGCCCCACCTTTCCAACAGATACGTGATGGCTCTGTCAGGGAGCTCAAGCCAGTGAAGTGCACCTCCAAGGCCTCTGAAGAAACTACGGCACGAACCAAGACCCCAGTGCACAGTGGGCAAGCACAGACCACATTTGACTTTTCAGGTTAGTATCTCATAAACCTCTTTATATCTCATGTATCCCATTACATGAGATAACAGCAATTAGCCACAATACCTCTTATCATCTTACTCTGACACACAGTAGCCACAGCCAAATTGCCTAAAGGCAGCAGTCCTACACCAGCATTTATTCTCTTCTGCATGTCATCTTATACTTACTGCTGCAAAGGCACTTTTGACGCAACTTAAATCTTTCACTCCAGAAGTCTTTATTGCCCAGATTCTGGGGGTGTGTTTATCACATAATTTTAACTTTGGATTGGCCAGATTTTCCAAAGTCAACTGTGGCATAAGCTACTTTTTAAGCTGTTTTGTGCATACAGGGTTTTATTTGAAAGACAGGTGAGTGGGTGAAGAAAACTCTAATTACTGCCGGTTATAACAAATCTTTCCTTAGAAATTTCCATATCACACTCCAATTAAGTTTAAAAAATGCTTAAGAGGCTTTTATAATAAACTCTAGAAATTAGCAGAAACTTTATCAGAATTTATAAGTTCAAACAGAGATAGCATACACATAGGCAATGCCTATTTATTACCTTAAATAACCAGAACAATTTTATGGTCTTCATGTCAACTGGAAGAGTTTGGCCAGAGTCTTTACTGTTAAATCCTTCCACACCCGAGCATAGTGTGGCCATTGCCAGACTGCCTACTTGTTACAGCCTCCAGCTGCTTTATACTAACTCCTCCAGCTATGCCAGGCAACCATCTAGCATAGGCTAAAATTGTTTTAGGCAACAGAAGTTCAGTAATAGAGACACAGCTCCAGAGCCCAAGAACAAAAAACAGCACTGCTTAATTACTATCTCCAGGGACAGTCTCCTAGGAATAATTAACAATGAGAATAAATTGCCTGTGCAGAGCAAATCCAACTACAAGTCTTGGAAAACATAGCCTGTTCATACAGAGGAAAAAACCCAGGAAGCTAACAGAGGATTAATTTTGCTTCTCTAGAGCTTTCTATTATTTTTTTCGTTTGGTTGCAAGACCATGTCTTCACTAAGTCCATATCCAAGGGTAAACTGAAGTAGTTTGCTCTCTTACCCAATGATCCCATGCCAGCCAAAAGAGGGAAACGGGAAGAGAAGAAAAGCCCCATGTATTGAAATATAAACAAATTTAATGAAATAACAAAACTAATACAAATGCCTACCTAAAGTATATAAACTTACACTCAACCTAGTCCTCAGGAGGAGCTAAGAGCACAGTAGGCCAAAGAAAAGGCCCAGAAAACACAACTCTTGGCACCCACCAACTCTCCTGGTCTATAATGAGGTAAATGTTACAGGATACACCTGTTCATCAGCTCAGGTCAGCTGCTGGGACTGAGGGTCCCAGCTGACTTGGGGCTACTAATGGCCTGCCCTCAAAAGCTGCTCCGCCTTTCTTTTCAGTGAAACCAGGACAAACCAACAAATCTTGTCTCCTTAAACTGTTTTATTTTCCTGGTCCCTTGTCTGCCATACATCTTTCCTTCCCATCTCTCTTAGCCTGGACTCATTCATATGGTTTTTCACTTGGCCTTTATACAGCTGACCACAGCTTTTCCTTCCGTGGCTTCTATGACTCCTTCCTTTTCCTGGTGCATCTTTTGCAATCCTCCTACTTGGATGAGTATCTTCCTCCCTCTCTTTGGGTATGTTTGTGCTTTTGGCCTTTCCCATATCTCTGGATCTTTTCTACAAACATAGCATAGGTACTGTGCTGAGGACCCACAGATCTATCTCTGGAACTCTGGTGCCTCGTTCACATTTTGTGTACAGCTTATTAGCTCCAGTGTGGCATGGCTAAAATGAACCTTTCACCTAATACAACCCCTCCTATTTTTGAACTCCTACTGGTGACACTACGATAAAGTGCTTTCTCTACATTCTCACATACAAGGGGTAATAATTTCTCTCCATGGGAGGTGGTTGAGTCACTATCCCTGGATGTATTTAAGGGTCGTTTGGATATGGTGTTGGTGGATCTGGTTTAGGGGAGAACTCTGTAGAGTAGGGATGATTGTCAGGCTCAGTGATCCTGAAGGTCTTTTCCAACCTGAATAGTTGGATGATTATGATTCTATATCTAATACACAACTTGTTTTCTTTATCCAGAAAACTAAAACCCTCATCTAAACATTTTATCTCTACTTACAGATTGTTTTCTTTTTCAGATATTGGTAACTGTGAGCAAGACACTCACACCCAGAGAACTTCAGTGAATACAATTTCCTGAATCTAATCCTTCCCTTTTCACATCAGCTGCCTTTACAGAATCATAGCTACAACCTCTTGGTTGGCAGCGAGAAGACAACTCCTCTCTCAGCAGCTCATCATTTCAGATCCCATTATCTACTTACTAGATTTTCAAACACCTTTGCATTTTCTTTGTCCTTTGGAAGAATTCCTGGTCAGCATCTGTCCCATCATTTTCCTTCAAAACACTTCTTAAATCTGGTATTTACTGATTCTGTAGCAGAAAGTCTCAACAACAATTATTATGCTGACCAATGCCATCTCCTTACTTCACTCTTTCAGCCATTTGCTTCACCATTTCTGGCCCTTGTTGTAGACATTTTTGTAGTATGTCTCCAGAATGAGTTCCAGGGGCTTGACTCCAAAATCAAGTTTGGTAAGCACATACACAAGCCAGCCTACAATTAGCATGATTCCTACTAGAGTCTTTACTTGGATTAAAAAAAATTCATCTTGATCTCTCTTAATAAGACTGAACTCTTGTATTCTGTGAATTACCATCACACTGTGATACAGCTGAAGTTATGATAACCAGTTAACATTACACATATTCCCTTACTAGCTACAGCTCATGCTTTATTGCAAGAAAAGTCTTGAGCATCCAGGGCTTCCTTACAAGCAGCAAAAGCAGGTGTTTGTAACTTAAAAAAACTGGGCCATTTGCATTTTTATGAGGAGGCCTTACAAGTCTACCAAATAAAGTGTAATAGGAGATGATTGATAGTAATTTTTTATTTTATAAAAATCAATCTCATCTCTTTTAATGAACAATCTGCTCCTTGGAGTAATTATTTGGAACCTACAGCAAAAAGAATGACTGCGTTTTTGTATGAAAACATGCACTTAACTTACAAGTAACTAACTCAGTGGTTTGTATTGTAGGAATTGCTCTAACCAGCACGCCAAAATGAAAACATCCGAGCAGATGGCATCTCAGGCAGAAATTCATTGTGAAAGAGTTTGTAACGAAGGCTCTTTCCTCTGCTCCTCCCTCGCACTGTGTGACCAGAAGGGCGGGCTGCCGGGGCTCCCGCCACCACCGGCTCTCCCAGCCCAGCTACGCAGGCACTTCCCGCAGCGACACGCACACGCCACCCGCTGGCGGGGCCCAGAAGGAGCTGTTCCTATGACCGACAAGAAGGAGCCCAGGGCCATTCCCAACCGCCCGCACCACTTCCTCCCTCCGGCACGGGGCGGCGGGCGGGCCCGGGCCCAGCTCCTCACGGGCCTGCAGGGAAGGCCTGCACGGCGGTGCCCGACTCCCGCGAGAGCCTGGCGGGCGAGCCCACGCTCTCCTGCGCTCCCC
>NW_009954543.1:2536129-2564234 GCF_000747805.2 Chaetura pelagica
GGTGCAGAAGGGGTCGGGGGGGAGAGGAGGGAGCAGGGGTTGCCTGGGGGCAACCGCAGCAGCTGAACTGCGGCTTCTCCCTCCCGGGCAGACTTCACCGTGTCAGTTTTGAGAAGGAATAACTTCATTTATTTTTTTTTTTTTGCTGTGGTTCTCTGCCGCCACACAGTTAGTGTGTAAACCTCGCTCCACGTGTGTGTGTGCCGTGATTGAGGCCCTGCAGGAAGTAATGAAACAAATGACACAGTTAAGCATCGTTTGTAAATACAGATGCTTAGCTATGTAGACGTTTAGGTCAATTGCCCTTGAGGATAGGAATGCTTGCTGTGTTCCAGTGTTTGTGAAACTTGATGAGGATCCAGTACAGGTGGGTGGGAGGAGATGAGGTGCTTCTGGTATGTAGATGTGTTACCTTACAGGCTGTTCAGATAGCACCTGATGTCACCGTTAGCTCTGAAGGTGGTAAAACAGCATTATTAACTGAAAAATGAAAAAGTATCAGCATGTGGCTTTAATATTAATGACAGCTTGAAGGAAAAAGTCGCTGCTCATGGCAGGGGAGTTTGAACTAGAGGATTTTTAAGATCCTTTCTAACCCAAAACATTCTATGAGTAAATGTCCCAATGATGCTATAGACCAATTTTTGCACAAAATTGGAGAATGTGAAAGCATTGAATATACACCCTGAGTTTTATGAGCTGATGTAACAGCGTGGAGCTACTGAAAGGATAAAGTTATTCTGTCCAGTCTTGCTTCTGTCTCGTTACAGCTCTGGTGGTCCCTCTTAGTCAGTGTAACTTAATTATGGGTAGAAAACTTGGAAGAGTTTCTTGCCATTCTAGAAAAATAAATACGTTCAGCGGAGGACTCAGTGAGTTCCAGAGCTGTTTCAGGAGAAAGGCTGGGAACGGACAAGAGTCTGCAGCAGAGAACTTCTAGAGGGAAGTCTTGCCACCAAATTAAGGAAGTTGTTGCTACCTGCGCTAGTTTTAGTGCTTATCAAAACTCTCAGTTGATTTTATTCAGTAGCCTGACTGAAATCTTACCTTAAAGGATAGTTTTCAGCTGGTTTTAGTGGTTAAAGTGTAACAGAATGTTAAGTGCTTAAGTTGATGTGAAGGATAAAGTAGATAGATCTGTGCAGGAAGGACCAGGAACTGGGAAGACATCTGCAGTATGTCTGGCAACAGGATGACAAGTTTAGTTAGCTGCAAATAATGAACAAACTTTTCTACTTTGTGGTAGTTAAGCTGATTTTTTTCTTTTTCCTCAGTTGGAAGCTTAATTTCCTAAATTAGTTTATTGCAATAGGTAATAATCACCAAAAGTCATGGTTAGTCCTTGACGAAGGACTAACTGTTTTTTTTTTTCCAGAAATGTGTGTTTTTGTGATAATTTGACTCTGGCAGCTATGTTTTGGTTTCCCTCGCAAATGATACTTTTTGCTTGTGCCAAATTACACTCTGCCATATTTTCAAGTGAAAATGGGGTCATATGTGGGATAGTTCAGTGAAAATTTTTAATTCTCAGCCTAGATTTAGTTACCTAAAGCGTTAGGTGAGAACACGTTCCCAGAAAACTGCAATGGTATTTATTTTAGCTTTCAGTCTAAGATGTGAATTACATGAGAGTAACACTAAGCAGCACACCTAAATTCATGCATGATTTCTGTAAAATAATTCCTAAGATAATTTTTCATCTAAAATCTTTGTCTTACTGGCTATTACTGTGTGAGTTTAGGCATCCTAGTGATGATAAAAGCAAAGTGTAAAGCAAAAGTAACATTTATAAACTGAAATTACACACAGAAGCATGTAATCTCATTTAATTTTTTACCTTATGTAACTAATAATTGTCGATTTTTTCTACTTAAGCCTTCATTTCTAGAAGTGGACCACTTCAAGAACTAGAATGACATGTGGACAACATTTAGACTTCCTGTACTTACTGTTCAGGTCTTGAGATGGTTTTTCAAGAGTGAAATGCAGTCCACTGCAATAAATTCCAGAGCATATTGATAAAATTCGAATTGGAATGGTGGGAAAAAAAACCCCACAGTTCTTATAGTAAATGAGTAACAAGGAATAATCTAGCGTTTTGCAAGAGAACTGGGTAAATGAATGGATACTTGTATGTGCTTGATACAGTTGCTTTAGTATTGGAGGTAATGAAGGCAGTTCAGAGTCAGGTTTGAGACTTTCATTACAGTAACAGTTAAAGAAAAGTTGAAAATCTTATTTCTTCTGAGATGTGAAACAGTAACCATTCACATTCAAGCAGAGATTTTACCAAAGCATCATATTGCTCTGATTTTTCTAGGAAAGTTGTAACTACCATCGCCAAACTGTAAAGTACACAAATGGTGTTTATTACACCTGTGTACGTTTAGAGGCTCTCAGGAGCTTTTATGTTGCTTTTCTGCCAGTATGATATGCACTGGACAGAGAAGCAGTTCTTCATGCAAATGAGGTTTCAAATTATATCTCAGTACTTTGAAGTGCATCTGCGTCTATTATGGAATGATGACTTTGACTGCAGTGGGACAGAGTGGATATGCTAGATTAAGGTAGTCTTCCTGCAATGACCGATGGTTCCTGTAGCTCTGTTTGTGTTGCTGCACCACAGCTGAGCCAATGGAATATACTATGGCAGTGGTTCCCATTTAATTTTTTGTTGATTTGATCTAAACTTCCTCTGAAGATGGATTAGGACACTTGATTGCATTGGGTTGTTGAGAAGCATTTAACTGCAAGATCCTCAGATAAGCTCTAAAGCAAATTTACAGTTTCAAGTTAATGGACCAATACAACAGACTTCAGATCTACAACAACAAACTTTAGCACTGCACAGATTTATGTTGTACAAATTATTTACTGGAACCTCATTCATAGAAGCTTCACTAAAGGAAGAGATGCTTAAATTAGTTGCTGGTAGTTGACTGTCCAGAATGCTGTAACAACAAACCTGTCAGTCAGTGAGTATTCAGAATAGATTTTGGATTAACATCAGAATATTTTTGGGGAATTTATTTTATGTACTCCAGGTGATTATGTAATGGTTTGATGTTAACAGCTTGCTGCTGTGGGATAGTTTGTGTTGGGAGGAAGGGTGTTGGCTCTGTTCTTCCCACACTTGACTACCCTCCCCTTGCTGGTGAGCTGGTCCTGCTATATAGATCAGGGTGTTCCTTGGAACTATTGCTGAGCTGATTTCATTTGCTAGACTGCAAGGAAAATGTTTTCTGAGGGATCAACAGATTCTATTGGATCAGTTAAGGATCTGATGAAAGGCTGGGGCCATGGGCAAAAGGAGAAGAGGGTTCTATTGGATCAGTTAAGGATCTGATGAACTCTAGAAGGCTGGGGCCATGGGCAAAAGGAGAAGAGGGAACCTTTGCATGAAGGCTGTGTGACATTAGATCAATGCAGCTGTATTGCTGAACTGCACTTTTAGATGTACAAGTACTAGGATATTAATCTGAAGTTGACACCCTGTCTCCATAGAAAAGGAGACCAATTAGGCTCCTAAAGTGTGGATCGTGAAAGTTTAGCTGAGGAGAATAATCAAGTGGATTCTCCACATGGAAGTCTTGCAACGCATCTTCGGCTTTTCTTTCACTTCTTCAGTTTGACATTCTAGTCTGTGAGTTTATATGTCAGTTTTCAGGACTGTGGAGCAATGGCTCTCTCCCCAGATAGCAAGTTGTGCTGTAGTGTACCTTGCTTTTTGCAAGATCTCAGTTTTGTTTGGAGGAGTGATTGCTGATGAAGTTGGTAAGAGTGCAACCATGTGCAGTGCTTTTTAAGCTGTCCTTGTAAAGACTGTTGCCTTTTGGTATGTTGTGGTGGGGTCTAGGACAAGTGGCTGCTACCAACGGAATGCTGCCAAGACACTTCTGCATTGCCAATTCACTGCTAGGACAGTTGGCCACCAAAAACTAGGGTGTTTTCTTTCAGCACCGTAAGCAGAATCTTGGGGAGCTTTGCTCATGGGACTCTGAATTTTGCAAGGAAACTGTATATATGTAGGAGGGGCATATTAGTCAGACAATTGTAACATGAAAAATTAGTCATGAGATAAAGGCAACTCAATCAAATGTATTTGGAACAGCTTATTTCAGGTTGCAGTCTTAATTAGCACTTTAAAAACTGTGTTTTGATGTTTTCTAAGTGCATTTTAACATTACTTTTAGAAAGTACCTCGTGTTTGATTGAGTTGCTTTTATCTTGTTTCTGTGTTATGAATTGAGCAACTTATGCATTCTACTATGTATATCTGCAGTTTCACTGCAGAAGGAGAGCCCCGTGAGCAGGGCTGCCTGCTGCCTGAGGTTCTGCTCATGGTGCTGAGGGCAGTTCTGTTCATGGTGCTGAGCCAGCACCCCCTTTTGTGCTGGGCCAGTTGTGCTGGCAGTGAATTATCAGTGCAGATGTGGGTGGTGGCCAGTTGGAAATGGTCAGGTTTTACAGAAAGTAAACTTTCTGCTGCCACCAAAGAGAGCACTGGAACCACATTTTGAGTTTTGGGAAGGATTGGACATTTTTGCTCAGGCTAGTATGATGGGTTTCTTTAGGAAACTGAAGATACTGCCTTTAGTCTACTCTAGAAATACGGAAAACATGTAAGTAAGTACTTCAGCACGGTACTGAGATTCTCACTAAAGCTTTGCAAACATAGAGGAATTTTACTAGTTGACTTGGTATAAATTTCCCCATGCACACTTCATCTCTGCTTAAGTTTTTTTACACATTTGTCTTCAGCTGATTTCCAAATGTTGCAGCTAAATTGGAGGTGGAAAGTTACTGCTAAATGGTAGGTGGTTGTTTGTTGGGATGATGAATGTATAATTGGTCAATCTTCCTTGTGTCAGCAAGGTCTGCAGTTTTTTTCCTCACAATTGCAGAGACAAAGCTGCACTGAAACAGGCTGCCCAGAAAGGTTGTGGAGTCTCCTTCACTGGAGATACTCAAAATCCGCCTGGACACATTCCTGTGTGATGTGCTCTAGGTGACCCTGCTCTGGCAGGGGGGTTGGACTGGATGATCTTTCCAGGTCCCTTCCAAACCCTAGGATTCTGTGATTCTGTGAAAGCTGACAATGATGTAAAGGCTCAAATATGAGAAGGCTACTTCAAATCTGGTGATTGTGTGAGTAGAAGAGAGTTCACTTTATAGGGCTTAATATATCCTTTTGAGCTTCTCTGGATAGGTACAAAGAAACACAGGTCTGAAGCATAGTGAAGAGAAATTATACATTTGGGAAAGAAGCAGATTGCTAATTGAATCAGACCTCAAGTTTGTTGTGCAGCTTCACATACTTGCAAATTTATTGTTTCACATGGACAAAAATCTTAAAATGCTGCTTAAAGATAATTGATTAAACTAAATGCTTGGCACTCATTGCAGCTTGTGGAGAAGTGTTACTCATTTATCCATGTAGTATAGCATTTAGTTCTGAATAAAGTGAATTAAAATAATTGAAATAAATATGGTTACATTGTAAGACTATATAATCTAACATCTAGCACTGTGGCAGGACCAGAAACGCCAGGGTCCTGCATGATAGATTTCTTTTTTTCTCCCTTCCTAATATTACTGTATAAGCTTCCAAATGAGATTTGACTGTCAAAGTACCCTATTCTAATATTTCATTACAATTAATATGATAACAATTAGTATTACCAGTGTGATGCCTGATGGATTAGGTACAGTTGCCTCTGTACTTGGAGAGTGGGATGGAATAGATGAGTCTTTTGAGTTTTTTAAACTAGGATTTTTTGTGAGTAAACAAACCATGACAAGCAGAGTAATTCTCTCTACTCTATGTATGTTGCTTTTGTTAGGAGTTGAAGAATTTAAGTGTTTTGTTGGGTTTTTTGGTTGTGGTTTTTTTTTTCTGTATAGTATTTCATGTTCAGGGGTAGCTTGTTTTCAGTACTTTTTTTACTGTACTGTCTAGCCAGTTGTACACTGTCTTATATTTTTGCATTTGTTTTTATCCAAAACATGCAACTTGATTTTGTCTGTATTAAATTTATTTTTTGTTGATTTCAGACCATTATATCAAGTAATCAAAATGACACTGAAGTCCGAGGCTCTCCTTCTAAGAGTTTGTCACCATTATGGTGTCATCTGTAATATTTTATAAGTTTATTAACTCTACTGTCATCCAAATGTTTAATGAACTTAACTTAGTCTTCTCTATTCTCACCTGCACCCCCATCTCCTTGTTAAAATATAGTCATGGTAAAATAGGTAAAATTTACATAGTGTGGTTGCAATTAACATTTTTTGAAAGCTAACATTGTATGATCTGTATTTTTTTTTTTTTCTATTTTAAGAGATGTGTATTTTCTAAAATTGTCTTCCTTATATGTAGAAGCCTTTCTTGCTGCCTTTTTGTGACTTCCACAGTTAATTTTAACAAATTGTTCTTGTGGGGTTGGCTTAGCATTACACAGTGCCTCAAATCATGCTACAGGTGTGCTAATTTATTCTGCTGCTGAAAGCCTAGAGATAGTAAGGTACACCTTAGTCTTAGGCTAGACATTGTATTTCAGGCTGATGATGGGAATTTAGGTGGATGCCAGTGGAAGTCAAGAGTGGCTGTTTTATAATCTTATACTGGTTTCCCGTGTCTGTCTGAAACTGAAACTCGTACTCCTGTGTTGCCGTTCCTTAAAGTGTCTTTGATCAATATAAATTCACATACACCAGTACCATATTTGATAATATCAGATGGTAGTGGTGGGTAGACAGAAATGCCTGATTCTGCTGATTTTTCAGAAGGGTAAGTTACTGTATAAAAATAACACTTAATATGCAGCTATAATATTTTACAGTGTGCAAGCACAGCTTGATATAGTATAATATTCTAAACTTAGGTTTTAGACAGCATCATGGTATTTAGTAACAGGTGAAACTTTAGTCCTTTCATGCTGGTAACCAGCTTTTTACCTTCATACTTCATCTGGTGGAGCTATTCAAGTTCTTTAAAATGTTTGTGACTTTTGACACAGAGAATCTTACAAAGATGGTTTTCTTAAAGCAGTGCAGGAATTTAGGCTAAGAAATGTAGATAACCATTAGTTTATGGTTACAAGTGTGCTGTATGGCATAAGATACAGTTCAATTATTTGCAAAATACTGTAAACTGATAGAAAAAGACCTTTTCAATTTTAATATGAAGCATGGATGTTTTGTCCACTTGTTTTTGATTGTTAGTGGAAGTCAAGTATAAATTTCTGTGTTACAGACAGTAAGTCCTGTGTTGCTGCTCACTTCCAAAGCATTTTTTTTCAAGTTGAAGTATTGTGAAAAGCTTTCTACTGAACTTCTTTCACAGCTCAATTAGGACATAGATTATGCTTCAGTCTGATTTTATTTAAAGAATTTTACTCCTAGAATTTATCGCCTGCTCAGTTACCAAATCAAGTTTTCAAACAGATAGGAAAAGGTGGCCTGTGGGTAACTCACAAGAGGCATTCAGGTGGTAAACCATGCATCTGTCTTTTCCACCACACTGCTACACACCCCACTGGTGATTTTTCTGCCCTTTAGCAGCTTTCTGCTAATACTGCTGAAACACTGAGGCCAAAGTATCACAGTATCTTTCTGGTTGGAAAAGACCTTCAAGATCATCGAGTCCAACCACTACTCTAACTCTGCAGTGTCCACCACTAAACCCTGTCCCCTGGCACCACATCTGTCTTCTTAGATGTCTCCAGGGATGATGGCTCAACTGCTTCCTTAGACAGCCTGGATCACCCCAGAACAGGACAACCCCAAAGTCCACACCATGTCCCTGAGGGCATTGTCTAAATGTTTCTTGAATATTGTCAGGTTCTGTGCCATTACTGCTTCCCTGGGGAGCCTATTCCGGTGCTCCACCAGCCTCTAGGTGAAAAATCTCTTCCTAATATCCAACCCATACCTCCCTCTGCACGTCTTTCATATTCCCTTGGGTCCTGTCATTGGTCACCAGAGGGAAGAGGTCAGCTCCTACTCCTCCTCCCTCCCTAATGAGGAATCAGTAAGCTGTGATGAGCTCTACTCTCAGTCTCCTCCAGGCTGAACAGACCAAGTGCCTTCAGATGCTCCTCATATGGCATCCCCTCTACACCCTTCACCAACCTCATGGTCCTCCTCTGGACACTATGGTAGTTGTATATCTTTTTTGTATTGTGGTGCCTAAAACTGTTTTTCTCCTCCACTGGGCCTCCTTTCCTAGGAACTAGAATTGGCTGGGACAAAGCTCCAGATCTCTTTTGTAGAGAATGCCAGCACTCCTTACTTTTCATCTTCCAGTTTAAGAAAATGTTTAGCCTTTACTAAATGGGACTTCTGGAGCATCTGTAACAGCAAGGGAGTACAAAAGTGTTTTTGTGTGTGGTTTTTTGGTTTCTTTTTTTTTTCTTTTTTTTTTTTTTTTTAAACTACGGATGTTACAGAAATGTAGGTGAAAAGCTGGCTAGAGAGCCAGAGATAAGGGATGGCAATTTCAGAAGTTGCTGAATCATCTTTTTTTCCATCCAACGTATATTACTTCCTTTGTATAGGATTCTGGTGGAGGATAGTCTAGTTTATTTTATGCAGTTTTAAGGACAATTGAGAACCAACTTCCAAAAAAGCCTGTGTGTAGTGGTAATTTTACCTGCACAGGCTGTTCTCAATTCCGCTATGGCACAAATACTATTTTCTTATTCTTACATACCTTACCTTGTTCTTTAAAAAAAAATAATAAAAAATTGGCAGTCTCTTACTGTTTTGCTAAAAATAAGAACACTTTCTTATTATGTTTCTTGTTGTTGTCACTTTATTTTGAGAAAATAAATATTAAAACAAATCCAGTGTTGATGTTTGGTTTAGATCACAGGATGGCTGATTCACGTTCATTAATGTAAATTCTGCAGAATAGGGAGTGACTAATGTTTCTTAAGTCATCTTCTCTAAAATGCTGGCCTATGCATTAGTTTTAATTGAAAAGAAAGGTATGATTTGCTACCTTGATTTGCTCTGTTCTGGAAGAGATGTCTGGAGTGATTTTTCAAAAGCATGTGAGAACTTTTTGAGAATCCATAATGGGACAATAAACTTCTATAGCACTTGGATGACTTTTTTTTTTATTATTATTTTTGTGGGAAAAGTGTTTGAAACATTTAACTTATGGGATGAGTCCAACTGAAAATCTCAAAGGAAAAGCTGTTCCAATGAGAAAATATACATGACTATATGTTTTGTAAGGAGAAAGACACTGAAATGTGTCACATGCAATTGTATCAATATGGAATGTTTATGAGAAGCTCTTCATCAGCAAGAAGTGAAGTGCATTAACTTTTTGACATGGTGTGATTAGTGTAGTTGCATATGACTTACAGAAGTGTAATGTCTATTTTTTTTGTTTGTTTTTACTTAAGCAGAAACATTCTCTACCAAACACGGTTCCTTACAGTTGCACCTCAACAGGAGGGAAGTATTAAAGAAGAACCAATTTCAGAAATTCAAAGCAGACGGAGCTGGCAGTTTGACTGGGCATTAAATAAACTGGATAACTCTGTCAGAAAAACTGGCCGTATCCCTAAAACCCTTCTTCTAAAAGTGTTCAATGAAATATGCAAAACAGGTAAGTTGCTTTCAATTAAAAGAAAACAAAAGCAAAATATAAAAGCTAAGAAGTATTGATTCATCAGACCAACTAAATTAATATAAAGAGTTCTGACTTACATTTTGTCTTCAAGTGTTGTTTAATCTGCTGCATGATTAGCATAATTCAGGTGCTTTGAATGCACAAGTTTGTTTTCGCTTTTTTTTTGTCTTTGGGAATGTGTAAGTCTTGTAAAAATTTAGTGTGCTTAAAAGAAATCTTATCATGCTGTCATGCTTATTGTGGGGTTTTTTTATCAGGTAGTGTTAAACTTCCTCATATAACTCTACTGTGAACTCTGAACAGGGATCATATCTGTGTTACACAATGTTTTTTTTACATGTCTGTAATAAACCAAATGTCCTCACTTTTCCCCATTCCCTGGTAGCTGTGGCTATCTGGGACAAGAAAGCTTTTATGTTTTTTTAAAAAATAAGCAGCGGAAGCATTGTACATTTTGACAGACTCAATACCCCTTTGGTTAAAAGTAGCCAGACTTTATTAATATTTTGCAAACCAGGTACCACAGTTAATGAGTCAATGGAGACACTTGATGAATACTGGCAGTAATACTCAGTGAATATATTTAGCAATGACAGTATACTGTTTTGGTTTAGTTTTAAACTTTGTTGGGTATTGCTCTGGTCTGTTACTTGCTTGTATACCTGGGGTTGCACTTTTACAAGTTTTCCAGTTCAGTGTTTAAAAGCTGAGTGTTTGATTCCTGCTCTTTTTCTGTTGAACTTAATCATTTTTCCCTTCTGCTTATGATATCCTTTCTGATTCTGACTGCTTTTATTTTATTTTAAGGTATAAGCTTGTAATTCACGAGTGTGGGTGGGCAAGGATTTTGTGTCTCTAAGCTTATGTGCGAATCACATATTAGCAAAAATATTAGTTGCTTATGGTAGTTTCCTTTCACTATGTAAGTATGTTTTTTTTTAAAAAAAGTGTAGAACTTTGTGAGAGATTTAACTAAAATGCTGTCATAATAAATGACGAATATTTACATATAAGATCTTGTCCTGCAATGCTTTTCATACTCATACTTTCCGGTTTCTTTTGCCTTTCCAGGTACTCAGTCACTAGTAAAATGCTGGCATTGTGAAACCATAGATGTG
The DNA here is from genome assembly GCF_000747805.2 of Chaetura pelagica. NCBI lineage: Eukaryota > Metazoa > Chordata > Aves > Apodiformes > Apodidae > Chaetura > Chaetura pelagica. The sequence continues at coordinate 2,546,894 of NW_009954543.1, forward strand.
TTGGCATTTTCATTTCATGAACTAATTGTATGCAGGGATTTAAAAGTTAGTCAAGTGTGACTTATTTCACCCCTCCATTATGTCTTCAGAAGTTCACATCCCCATTTGCAATTTCTGCCTGTGTCCTCTCAATGCTTCAATTTAGTTCTCTTTCATTATTGCTTGTTTTTTTCCTACTACTGTCTGTTTCTTCTCAAATGAATTTATTCTGTATTAATAACTTTTCTGCTGTAGATTGAGCACTTGGAACATAGTTCTCAGTAGTTACGCGAGATCCTAGATTTGCTGGTCCTTCTCAGTACCTGAAATGTAATTCTAGATCGTCGATAGCTTTCTTCTGTTGAGTTTTGCTTTGTGTGACTTTTGGGTGTGTGTTTTGGTTTTGTTTGGGGTTTTTTTGTTTGTTTATTTTTATTTTATTTTTCCAATATTTCATAGCTGTATACCTGTTAATACAGTTCTTTATAATTTTAAAATTACACTTGCAGGGGTCAGCAGCAGCTGAAATTAACCTTTGTTGCAGCAGCTCTTGCATCTGTGCTGGGCTGTGCACCACTTGGCATGTTGACATGATGACTTGGAAGTAACTTAGAAAGCATTAGTTATCCTTTAGGGTGCAAGTAATTTTGGAAGTCTGAATCTTTCATATGCATGAATCTACATACATGTCTCTGAGATAGAAATTGTATTTTTATCATTTATGTTGAATGTGAACATTTATCTTGCTCCTCATCAGAGGAAATTATTTCTGAAGTATACCTTTCTCTGTGATAAGAAAAGTAACATTGGTTTACTTTTTATTTTTTTTATAGTATGCTGCTTTCTGAAAGAGCTTTCTTTTATTATTAATTACTGGATTTGCATAGAAAGATTGAAAAAAAAAATTGTCTCCCTCTTATGGGGTCATGTGTGATAGATTCTGTAGGTCTACCTTCTGTAGCTTATGTTGCCTCAGGAGTAGTAGTGAAATCCAAGAAAGACAGATGAGCTTATAGTTACTTTTTTGATATCCTGGGATTAGTGCAGAAGTCAGAGAAGGCAGACATTCTTACAGTTATCTTTCATGATTCTCTAGTTGTAAATGATCTAATTTATTTTATATTGACCAAAGGCACAAGTGGAAATAAAAATTTAAATGTGCAGTGTCTCCGAATGTCAGTTTTGGAGTAATATGGAATCACAGAATCACCAAGGCTGGAAAAGACCTTTAAGATCATCAAGTCCAACCTATGATTTAACACCACCACATCAGCTAGACCATGGCACCAAGTGCCATATCCAGCCTTTCCTGAAACACATCCAGAGATGGTGCCTCCACTACTTCCCTGGGAAGTCTATTCCAATGTCTAATCACCCTCTCTGTGAGGAAGTACTTCCTAATATCCAACCTAAACCTCCCCTGGAGCAGCTTGAGGCTATGCCCTCTTGTCTTGTTGCTAGTTGCTAGTTTGGTGTGAAGGATTTTGTCATTTTAGAAATTTACCAGAGAACAATACCCCTGTTAGGATGAAATTATCTATGCATCTTGGATTGGGAAATTTAAAGTACTAGATCATCCAAGTTTAGCATTTAGTGTTTTATTGTACTAAATGGCATGCTTTATCATGAATCTTTCTCATGATACGGCATAATAGTGTCATTGTTTAATGATTTGAGTCTACTGTTCAGTAAAAATCTGCAAGCTTAGGGAAGATTCTATTCAGTAAATATCCTTAAATACTTCACTGGGTCTGTCTGGAATATTTTTTTTCTAATATGAAATGCATAATTATTTGCAAAGAAATATTGTGGTTGTGTTCTACTTGCAGGGTGTCCAGGGAGTAACCAGACCTTGCTTTTGTTGCGAAGTTGTGGTGCCCTTTTACCAGAGGTATTGTCACCTGAAAGAACAGAACTGGCCCATATGATCTGGGACAAGATGAAAGAACTAGGTAGGTTGGTTTTGCTGTGTGTTTTAGTTGCTTCCTTCATAATCAAAGACTGAATGTATTTTAATAGTGTTTCAGTGTTAGATTATAACAGCAAATAATCAATACCAAATAAACACTAGGTTTTATTATTCAGGTGAGACACCTGTTTTCTATTTTGGGAGTTATACTGACATCTAGGGGTGTTAATAAGTCTAAAGATTATTTTTTTGTGTGTAAGATGTTTAAATTGGACTTGGGCTTGATTTTGATTGTTGTAAAAATGTATTTTACTTTTCTGTTATCTGGATATCTTGTGGGCTGAGTATTGATAGTGCTACCAGATATTTTATCAGATTATATTTTTTCTTTTAAGCCATTCATTTATCTATAGGTGTTGTGTAGGTGAACTGCTTCTTGATAGTAAGTGCCGTATCTGTAAAACAAATACAGCTGTAGAGATGGTGGAATAGCACGCACACAGACGTTGATGTTAGTGTACTCTTGTTATGTTTTAGTCTTTTTCAATCAAATGTGTGCTGTTAAATAAATGTCTGGTATTTCAAAGGTGGATAAAATGAAGTAGTCTGCTTATACATGAAGCTCATAAAGAAGAAAAAAGGATATGAAATTATTTACCAGAGAAAGCTATAAATCATGTTGATTTTAGAGAACCTGCATTCACTGATTGATTGAAATATTTCCTTAGGTGCTGTGTATGATACAAGCCATTTTAATGCTTTACTTAAAGTCTACCTTCAGAATGAGCATAAATTTTCTCCGACGGAATTCTTGGCTAGAATGGAGGAAGCTAATGTGCAGCCCAATCGAGTAGGTTACGCTTTTATGATATCTTCATTCTTAATAGTAGTAACCATTTATTGGATGGAAATCATTACCTTCCCCTTCTTGTTTTCTCTAGGTTACATACCAAAGGTTGATAGGTGCTTATTGCAATGAGGGTGACATTGAAGGAGCAAGGTATTCTTTTGCATTTATGTTTAAAGGGATTTCCACAAAATCTGTTTCTCACCTTCCCTACCATTAATGTTAAAACTCACTTTAGTGTAATTCTTAAAAATTGAGCAAAGCAGAGAGGGCATTTAAGTATATTTTAACCAAGCACTGAAGAGCAGTTTTTTAGAGACAGCTGGAACCTCCACAAGCAAAATAAAAATAAATGATAGACCAATGTGTTCAAATCAAATTGAATTCAAGTTGCTCAGAAAATAACTTCTTTTGTAATTTCTAGAACATGTATGAAATAATAGGAGATTATGGAGGCTTACAGCTAGTGTTATGAAATGGCTACTGGGAAAGGCATTTGAGAACAGAGTGGGCTAAGGAGCAAAAAGTAGTATTTATAATTTTTATTTTTATGGAGGCCTTGCTGGGTATCTAATGCTTTAATTTTAGAAAGGTTAAGGTACAACAGTGTGGTGGCTGGGTGTGAGAAATACATAAAAGGAAGATAAAAATAGAAGAACCCAGTCCTCTCCCCCCAACATTTGTCTACATGCTTCAAAGTGACAAATACAATTAATCTGAAAAAAATGAATATGACCACATTGAATTGTTCAGTGACATCAGGATTTGGCTTTGTTTGATGATCTTTGCTTGTCCAGCAGAGCAGCAATAGCTCAGTAGTTTATCTTTGCAAAGGGAAAAAAAAATCCTAACAATTAACTGTATTGTATTTTGCAGTAAGATTCTTGGATTTATGAAGAGTAAAGATCTCCCAGTCACTGAGGCAGTATTCAGTAGCCTTGTGAAAGGTCATGCAAGATCAGGGTAATGTAATACCTGTTTCTTTTGTTTTCTTCTAGTTTTGCTACAATATAAAGTGATACTATATGGAAAAATTGCATGCTGCAGAATAATGTGATGGTTTTAGATAATAATATGTAGAATGTTGTCTTTGTAGACAATTTTTGAAGTAAACCAGGGCTATTTAACAAAAGAATTAGATTTTTCTTGTTTCTGAAACTCCTGAATTTCAGGATAAATTACTTTTGTACTGTTTAAAGAACGATTTTGATGAGCTTAGTTTTGAACTTTTGCAATTGTTAAAGCCAACAGAGTGTTCTAAGTTTTATACAATAACTAAAAGATTTACATTTTCACTTTTCAGGATTTACTTACTTAAAATAACTTTCTCTATGCTTGTCACAGTCTTTGTTTCCAATTCCAGTTAATTTCATGAGGAAATGTGGAAGTCACAATAAACATTGTTATGATTAAATCTCTTAAGGTCTTTATTTTGAATTCTTTTAGAGATATCAAGAGTGCAGAAAATATCCTCTCAGTGATGAGGATGGCTGGTGTTGAACCAGGACCAGACACCTATTTATCGCTGCTGAATGTCTATGCTGAAAAGGGTGATGCTGACAGCATCAAAAAGGTATTGCAAGTTTGAGTTTAAATAAAACTTTTTTGATCTTTTGTTCAATTTAGTTTTGGAATGCTTTTTATCCATGCAGGAGTGTAGTAATGCTGAGTTTTATTGCTTGTTTCCTCCTAGTCCACAGCAATTAAACATTTATTTTTTTTGCATCTGAATAGCTGATTAACTGAAAGCAGTCTCATACTTTATGAAAAATACTTGTCTTTTGATAGTTCCCTTTCACTCTGAGAAGCTGTATTTGTCACTGAGTGATTTAATAATTCAGATATTTTTTAAAAAGACAAATAGTACACGAGGTGCTTATGTATTTATTTATAAAAAGAAGCAGTAAACTGTGATAATTCTGCTCCCATGAAGCAATTTGTTGGCTCCCATTGAAACCACAGAGTCTTTCCAGTAAAACTGAATTTTTTTAAGAGCTCATACCAGCAGCTTAGGTATTCATGAAGTGTGGATAAATAGTGCTGCCTTACAGCTCTTACAGTAGCTCATTTTTTTCCCCAAGTATTCTTTCTTTCTCTTTTTTAAATCAAAGTATTCAGAAAGGAATGAGAAAATAAAATTTGAGTTTAATAAGCAGTATCAGATGGAGAGGACCAAATCAAGGAAGAGGATGTGGGAAATAATATTGTTCTGTGACTTAATAAAATATTAATCAACCAGCCTTCTTCCAAACACTGACAAAAAGTTGATAAATCATTCTCCCTTTTTCAAAACAATTTATTTTAAATGTAAGCTCCCAACAGGAACACATCTGTTTTCATATATTAGATATTAAAGAGAAGATATCTAATATATCCCTTTTATCTGTGTCTTTTTATTTTTGCAGTCTAAAGGTGTTTGAGGCCCACTCTGTAGAGCTTTGGTATTCTCTGTACCATATTCCCTGTATCTAAACCCATAGTTTTAAAAGAGGAAAAAAACCCTAGCTTTTTGATTTTTTTGGTGGTTTTTTTTTGGTTATTATTATTTTATTTTAATGTATTATGTTTCTGTCACTTTGGAGTTTATTAAAGTTAAATTTATTCTGGCTTACAGACTCTAGAAGAGGTTGAGAAGACTGAAGGGTACCTTATGGATAGGATTTTGATGCAGGTGATTTTTAGCCTTGCTAAGGCTGGATATCCGCAGCATATTGAAGATATTAAAGAACGCATAAGATTTGAAAGGGAATTAATTCCAGGTATGTCCTTTGTTATTACGGCAATGTTTTGCTACTTAGAATGGAGAGGGAAAGCATTTTCATTATTTTTTTGCAACAATAGCTATTGTTGGCAAGACCAGGTAATTTTTGCACTTTTCTCTCGAATATTTAGGGAAAACTATTTTTGCCATTGGTTTGTGGATTAATTTGTCCTGCTTTAGATAAAATCTTAATAAAAAACCCCAAAACAATCTGTTGTGTACACAAATTAATCTATTAATTTAATATGTAAAATTTATTAAGATTTTAAAGGAAGGCAGTATGTGTGGAGTCCTTTCTTAAAACAACACTTGGAATTCCTGTTGTGACAGCTCATTGTGAATATCATAAAAAGGGAGACTAAACACTGATTATGCACTGAATATATCACTTTATCTACAGTTAAATTCACTTTTGGATCCTAGCATGCATAATCTGATTGATAGCTGTTAATTATACTTAGTTTTTTCTTTTTGATGTGTCTAGAAATGTGTTTCTCTGTTTTAGTATCCTTCTGTCATGCTGCTGTGGTGATGCTTCTGTGATTTTTGGCATGGTCTTTTTCATGGAAAAAGTGAATCTTATTGATAAGTAATTTTGAAAAACCTAGTCTCCAATTTGATTGGTTAGTAATGTTTAATGCTAATGATACTTGAAAAAAATTTGTTTTCTTAGTTTCAGCTAATTTTAGTTTAATGAGAAGATAGTTATATGCCCTTTTTTAATTTTGTTGTTCTTTGTTTTTCGTTTGCTAGATGCAATGAACCTGTGTTTGACTCTGATAACTCATGGCTTTGAAGACATAAGTTTCCGTATTTTGAAGTCTTTTCATCATGTACCACGTGACAATGTGGACCAGGGTAGCTTTTTCTTGCAACATTGTGTAAACAGAGATCTGGTATGCATAATAGTCATACTTTTTTCTTAATATAAGAGTAACAGTAAATTTTTTAGTTTAAAGTAAAGGTGCAAAAGATTGTGTGTTTTTTGCATGATTATTAAAGAATGAAAGAAGGATTTTAATATTTTATATTGATTTGCATAGTAAATTGAAATTTAGAAAGGAGTAATGTTTGGCACATGTAATATCCATTTCCTAAACATTAGAAGAATCAGATTCTTAACAATTAGAGAAATTGGAGAATATATTAATTTTTTTTAATTCTTTGCAGCCTGTGAACAAGCTGAAGCAGTTTTGTACTGAGTTAAAAGAAACAAAAATGCACTCTGCACCATTACCGTTTGTTTTGCGTTGTGCTTTGGAGACCAACAGATCAGGTACTGAGCTTATTTAGTTACTTTACGTCAGTTTATTTAAAGTACTTGGTCACTGCTTAATTATCTTGTGAATTTTTTCAGCCTTGGCCATTGATGTGATGAAGATGATGAAAGAGGAAGGCTTGCCACTCAGACCTCATTATTGCTGGCCACTGCTAGTTGGGTACCAGAAAGAGAAGAATCTTAAAGGTTGGTTATCTGATGAAAGCTTCTCTAGCTTTATTGCAAACCTAGTACACAAATCCTTATTAAAACATTGCTATGAGATTCAGCAGACTCTTGAAGGTAAAGCAAGACCTTTCTGCATGTTTTTGTTGCAATATTTTTCCTTCAAAAAGACTTTTTTACAAAGCTTCTTTTCTTACTTATGGCATGGTTCTGCAAATTTAAAATCAGCCTTTGCAGGGAAGATGTGTGAGAGTTTTTATCTTTTTAGTTCTTCACATTCTTTCTGGCTTCCACTGGTTCTTTTTTGATTCTTTCAGCTCATTACCTTTTACAGTTTACTCTTAAGGAACTGAAATCTGAGAGAAGAATTTACAAGTAGGGTTATGTCTTAATACCTGTCTTGGACTGTAAATCCAGTCCTTTTTCATGCCAACTTCATATTATCTACCTAATAAGCCTAACTTCGTTGCAATAATAAAAACTATAGGAGAACTTACATTGCTGAATGTGAGCCTGACCTGACAGCATACTGATTGAAGGACAGAAATGCTCAATCTGTGGGATTCTTAAGTAGGCTTAAGCATTTAGCATACTTTCCCCTGTTACACATGGGGATGTCTACAGGATATGAATAAGAATTGAACAAATATTAAATTTTAGAGTACAGTATCTAATTCTTTGGTTTGCGTTACTGGTAATTCAGAAAGAATGGTATTGTAAAAAGATGCTTTTAACAGAAGTACTTCCCCCTTGGGGAAACAAAAAACTGTCTTTTTCATCTTATCTCACAGTATAATGTGCTTTAGAATGAGATGCAGAGTTGTTAGTGTGACACTGGGTGACAAACAAAATGCACAAACAAAAAAAAAGTGCTTTTAGCAGACTCTTCATATCGCAATTTTATCTTAAATATACAGTCACATTCCAGTTTGGAAGAAATGCTGAAACAAGTATTCCCTAATTGTTTCTGGCTATAAAAATGTCTCAAGTCTTTTTCAAAATCCTTTGTGAAAACAATATTCAGTTTTTATTAACTCCTTAGGCTCTGTTCCTGCTAAACTACTTCCCTAGTTTATATTCTCCCAGGTTTTCAAGTGCTTGAAAGTTCTATTATATTTTTGAAGTCTGGCAACATTGTTTTAGTTGGGTCCTTTGTGACTCACTTGAAGTACAGTGTTGCCAAAAATAAGTAAATTGAAAACAGTATCATACTTCTCTATGTGCATGCTGCCTACTGAAAAAACGTGCATTCTGTTAATCCATGGAAAATTTCACCTCATTAACACAATTATAGGAGAGGTGTTGAAAGTGTTTTTAGATTTAGATTTAGCTCCCCAAACAGTGAAGCAGTGTCTGACCTTCAAGAGAAATTTAAGTTTTCATGTCTCTCTCTTGGTTGATTTGGACTCCTACTGTAGACATCAGCTGTGCATGGGATAGTAGTTCCTGCTGGAAGTCATGGGAGCAAACTGAGAAAAAAAACTGATGAAGGAACCCTCAGTTCTGACTTACTTTGCAATTTCTATCTGCAAAGGCATCAGATACATGTTCTGTATGGTTGATAGTACTGTAGATTGGCAAACATGTTTTTGTAACCTGGCATTCAGTCTCCCATTTTGAATTGTCAAGTGGGAACATTACCACTCTGTGCATACCTACGAGAGACAGTGATTTCAAAATTCTTAAAATGCATGAGAGGATATCTAAGCAATTTCTTCTGGAATGAAGAATCAGTCAAATTACTTTTGCTGCAGTGAAACAAGTTGTCTTGTTCTCTCCCATGTGTAAGCTCAGATATTTTTTTTTAAATTTAATAATAAAAAAAATTAATAAACGTGATCCACTTTGTAAAAATAGAACCAGTAGGCTTGAAGGAAAGTAAACGGGGAAAAAACCTCACCCACCCTGAAATTGTGTAATAGAAATAATAGGGGAAAAAATAATGCTGCAGTGAGAACCTAAAGGTAAAAAAATTAATAAACGTGATCCACTTTGTAAAAATAGAACCAGTAGGCTTGAAGGAAAGTAAACGGGGAAAAAACCTCACCCACCCTGAAATTGTGTAATAGAAATAATAGGGGAAAAAATAATGCTGCAGTGAGAACCTAAAGGTGACAGCAGGCAGTCAGTGAAAAGAGTGGTGTTTTCTAGTAGCAAAAAATAAGAGAGCTGTTTGAACTGAAGTATAGATCGGCACTGTATCACACCTCCATATACCAGAAAATAGGTAATAATTCCTTTCTCTACAAAGTAGTAATGCTTGGTGTAATGTGTTTAATTTTGCATCTCAGTATAGGCAATACTGAAAGTGGAAAAAACTTTGAGGAAAAACTATTAAAAATGTGATGGAATATAGACAGTGGACTAAATGGTCATTGAAGAACACAATGTAAGCAACAACCTATCTATAACTGCAGGGTACAAATGTCTGAATGAGTATGTATAAATGTGACCTAAACAATTATATAACTAGTAGCCATGTTTAATTGTACTTTCATCTAATGTTTATTGTAACAAAAGCTGACACTGGCTATCAAAGGAAATTCCCCAGCTTCTCTATTACAGAATTAAGTTTAAAGTAAAAGTAGCAGTGAAGTGATGGCTAAGAAGAATGAAGCTAAGCAAGGCCATTTTATAATAAATATACTGTAGATAACTCAACCACTCTGAAATGGCAAACAATTCAGTCATTTTACACAGGCAGATAATTTCAGATGGGGTATTCTTGCTTTAGTGTGCATCTGTTATATAAGTTGATAATGAATTTTTCCATACTATTTATCTAAGTAAACACGTATTTGACTTTTAGGAATGGAAAGTGCTTGCGGGGTTTAAAATATCAATATGCAGTGGATCTGAAACTATTACTGGTACTGAGATCCATCATGTATCAGATAACACATAAAACAGGAGAGCCCAGTATAAATAAGCAAAAATGTTTGACTTACAGTTGTTACTGAATATTTTATAGCTCCCCATCACCTTTGTATAATCACATTATTTTTAAAGACATTTTTAAAAAGTCAGTTGTGTATTTCACTTGTATTTTCTACTAAACTGTTGTTTTATACTCAAAGCATGCTTAGTCAATGGTAATTCAGTTTCTACTTTGGGAAATAAGGGAAAGCTTAAAGCACAATTTTACTGCCCTTGAACATAATAGAACTCTATGTAACTGCCTTAGAAAGATCTCTGTTCTGATGGGATTATTTGAGGAAGAAGGCATGACTTACTATGAGAAACTTAGGAAATGAAAGGTGGACTGAAATGCAAGTGTCAATTTTTACTTCTTGAAAGCAGCAAGTTGCTCTGCTCTACCACAAAAATATTATGACCACCTTGAAATGAATTTCTTCTATCTTTGTTCTTGGATATAGTGATTCAAGGCTGGAATCTGTTTCGTTGGGGTGTTGGAGTGTTGTTCCCAGCATTGACAAAAGGGAGAACGAAAGTTTGGCTGTTTCCTTCCCTATTTCAGTCCTTTTTCCACTCAACTCAATTATTTGATTTTTAGGTTCTCATCTCCTGCAGTCCTTATGTTCTTAAAAACCTGATCTTGATCATCAGGGAGATGACTTTGCTGTGAGTTTTAGTCATACCCAGTCCTCTGGATCAGTGGTCTCCAAAGTGGGGTGTGCAAGGCCAACCCATTGGGACTTGAGCAGACTGTTAATAAAGAAATTATCATTTACTCCTTTTTTTGCTTTCTCTTGTTGCATATATTTTATTATGTTCATAGTATATCAGTACAGTAGTAGATGTATATGATTTCTAAATAAATATACTTGTACTGGGGATGTATTCTCAAAAAAGCTTGGGAGACCCGTGTTCCAGATAAACATGGCTGCACTTTTGAGTCTTTGTTTTTCAGTCTGTTCTTTTGTTTGGAGAGAGAGAAGAGGTTAGGATATTTTCCAGTATAAAGAGCAAATGTGCACATAATGCTCAAATCCTACTTCATGCATGTATTTGACAATTTTACAGCATTTTGATTGAAGTGGGAATGTTTCATTGCTTTGTATTGTGGAAGATATTTATGTGATAATAAAGTAGTTCTGCTCCCAGTGAGGTAGAAAATAGATACAAAATTACAGGTTTCTATGTTGGTTTTCATTAATCTTCTGCTCCCCCAAAAAACTGTACAGCAGCTATCTTAGAAATTAAGAAATTTGTGGCAGCATTTTTTTTTAAGTTTTGTCTATGTGTAGTATCAGTATTCCTTCTCAATCTGCATCTCGCTGTTGTGCTTATGTTCTAATCCTCATATGTACCCTTTCCTACTTGGGAACTTGGCCAAGTCATGTAATGTTTTTGTGACAAATGTCTACTAGGGAATGGGGAGGCTTGACAAACCTGTTTTCTGCTGTGTTCTAGATAAAAGTTTGAACCCAAATCTCCTGATTTTACCACACCTCATTCGTGATGGTATCTAGTTCTTGATCTGCTTTTTTGGGGAATCAGACACAGTTATTTTTCAAAAGGTTTCAGCATAAGAGGACTGAGTGTATTTTCTGGGAAGTTGAAAACATGAAATAGAAACTAACTGTCAAAATTAGAAAGGTATCAAGAAAGACTTACTGTAATTAATTCTTTACTCACATTTTTGCAGATTCTGGGCCAAAAGAGTTTTCTTTCGGGCAAACTCGAACAGATGATGCGACTTTAATCTAGTGTGACTTGCCTGCATGTATTTTCAAGTGCTCAAAGGGAATTCACATTTGATTATTTGCACCATAGTGCACTGCATAAAATATTCATGGAAGTGTCACTTTTCCATAGGTGGCACTCCAGGGCAAAGACAAGGACTTTGGGAAACTTTACATTTTAAAAGTAAGAAGTATGAAATGCAAGTTGAAAAAAACATATGCTGTTTGGTACTGGTGTCCTGCAGCAACTGACAAATCATTTTTAGACCAGCAAAAATTATAATACCTGTATTGGTTTTGACAGGAGTTCAGAGTTTGGTAGCTAGGGTTACTCTTAGAAGTTTCTGCAAATCAGAAGAGTGTGAACAGTTAAAAAGTGTGACATATATTCTAAAACTCTACACTCCATTTGCCAAACTATTAAGATACAGTGTCTGTTAACTTCAAATGCATATGGGCAGTAGTAATACATAGTTTAGTTGTGTGATTGATCTGAACTCTGTAGAAGTTACAATGTAGCCTTGCTGGGGCTTGGGAGCCCTTCTCTGAATTTCCAGTTTGATGCTCTGATAGAGTATCGAAGTATTTCCTTACAAAAACATTGTTTTAAGCAAATCTAGAGACAAATCTTGAAAACTTGTCTTGCTAATAAGTTTTGAATACTGTCAACAAAGCTAAGAATGTATTATTTATTGAATAATGCATTTGTACTTTACACCAAATTTCAGATTTCTTTTTTATGCACAGTAATCTGAACATTTTGATATACAGCTGTAAAAGATGTTTTGCAAATGTGACTGTCGTATATTGACTGTTAGACAATAACTTTGTATAGTAGCAATTTTCAAATTAGCCAAGAGTTTCATGTTTTCACAACACATAATAGGACGTTTAATAAATCTATTTTAAGTTTAATAATCAAGAACTTTAGTAACACCTAAAATAAAACTGCAGGATTTTGCATGGCAATTTTGAGGAGAGAAATTGAGGAGACAAGTCTTTTTTTTAAAAGCAACATTTATTTTTAAATGATGAGTCTTAGGTTTTCATTTTTCTGAAATGCTTTTGCCCTTGTAGGTATCTTTGGGGTCCTCAAAGTGATGCATGAGTTGGGTGTGGAACTGGATACAGAAACATACACAGACTATGTTTTTAATAATTTTGCTGATAGTGAAACTGCCCTTGCCCAGCTGAAGGTGAGTTTGCATTTAGAATTCATAAAAGTGACTGTTGCTCAGCTTTAGATCCCAGTACTTTAAACATGAACTTCATATGATGAAGCCTGCTCAGTATATTGAATTACTTTTGAAACAGTGATGGTTTGTTTACCTTGTTTTCCTCCTGCTCTTTTTTTTCCCTCCTTTCAGAGCTAGCCAAAATATTTTGCTCAACTTCCTGATTTTCCATTTCATGAAGTGGAAAAATAAATCAATGAATGATGTCCTTTTTTTACTGGGGATTAGGATTGCTTCCGTTTAATTTTTTTTTCTTTTTACATGCTGAGGATTCATAATTTTTGTCTCAATCTTTCTGCCTTTGGTAACTCGTTCTCTTGAAATTATTTTAATACAAAAGCTGGGTAATTTTTGATCAGTAGCAACTTACCTGGCTAGCCATGTTGACTTCTGGAAAGCACATTCTATGTTTTCAACAGCTATGAATACAAGAATGCCAATGTCCTTTTGGGAAGGAAGTGTTTATAGTTATAAGGTACCAAAAGGTCTTCTCTTTCCAATGATTGACTGCTTTATCTCTAGGAAAATGGCTGCCTGTTTGAAACCATTGGACTTTCTGTAGCAGAAATAAGATATGAAGCATCACATGGAAGACTGAACAATGTTCTTTCTCTATGTAAGTGTCTTTCATGTTGCATGTTACTACGCACTTTGTGGTAGTGCTGATTGGTAGTAGGCTAGGAGATGTACATGTTCAAAGCTTTGATTAAAGCTTTATTATGTGAGGTCCTCTATGATGACATGTCAGACGGTTTGAAACAATGAATTCTGAACAACATATCGTGGTCAGATTCTTTTTAATATTGAACTTGGCCATATATATAAGGTGTAAGATACTTATAAATCATAGCTTTGCCATAATTGTGATAGGAATATGATCCACTCCTACTTAAGGAAACTATTTGCCTTGCACACTGAAGTCTTTGGTGTGGGGCTTGTTTTTGTTTGCAGCATCAATTACAACAGAATGCTAGTCTAACAGTATGGCTTTGAAGTACTGCAGAATTAATGAAAGGACCAACTTTAAAGGACTGATTGGCACTGATCTTAACCTGATGGGGCTCTGCTGATCTGTTGGCCATGGAAGTAATGTTTATAAATTTGATGGGCTAATGAGATGAAGAAGTTGTCCCAGCATGAATTAATCACTTATTAAGAGTTTTTTCCAAAGACTGCTCTTGATCCTCAGTGCTTGCAAAAGTTAGTACATGTCATTGACTGAATGTGTGGTTTGGGATGATTTGCTTGGTTAAGAAGGAATGTATATTTCTTCTCAAAATTTAAAACCAAAACAGTTTTTATTTGCCTAGTGTACTGAGACAACAGGTAAAACACCTACAATTGCACTAAATCTGATACAGAAAAATATTTTTTTAAAAAGCAGTTCTATTTGTGCAAGGTTCAGGGAAAAGCTTTTCAGTCTTTTACTGCAATTGTCATCAGTTGTTTGATTTAATGAGTATAGAAAAATGTGATACGCATACACCATGATCTTGGGAAGCCGTTGTGTTGAAAATGATAAAATTAGTAGTTACTCATCAGTGATTTAATTTTTATGTTGGACATTTATCATTTAGTGAAGCTTTAAGATTCACCTTACATTCTGTTACTATTTTGTTTTTTGTTGCAACAAAAAACCCCATTAAACCTGGAAAATAAAAGAACTTTAATTACTTCAAAAAATATTTTAAAGGATATTAGAAGCAGTGAAATTTCTTGAGGAAAATGAAAGAAGGATTTTTTTATCTACACAAAAAAGTATTCTCAACCCTGCACACTCAATTTGGTTAACTGAAACAGTCAGCTTTTAATGTGTTACAAGGCACAAATACTTGTGTGCCTAGTATATGGTAAATGCATGTTATCAAAAGTATGAAACAGGCACATATAGTAGGCTATATTCTGTCTTAATGTTATTAAATTGGTTTCACATAGTGTACTGTTAAGCTGTTGTCTGTGTGTCGAATTTAAATCTTGTAGTGGTATTTCTGTTCACAGATGCTAGGGTTAATAATTCATAGAGACAGACGAAATATCTTTTGAACTGGAGCCTTAAAGGAAGGTACTCCTGTAAATAGTTTACCAAGCTGCAGTGAATGCTAGTAAATCTAATTATCACTTGTGTAATGATAAGGCATGGTATTACACAGCTAATTTTTTTACTTGGGTTCTTTTGCAGTATTACAAAGAGGGGAAAAAAAAAAGATGCAGTATGGAAAATAGTTCAAAATTGTCTCATCAGTATAGACAGGGGGGGCAAAGGTTGGTTATTAAAGCTGGTTGCAGTCTAGCTGTATTGATTCAGCTTCTCATACCTGATAATATATAGATTTCTACTACTGACAAGATTAAAACTATGAAGCATCAGCTGAGGAATCTGGGCACACAAGGCAGCGTACATGAGAGCTGCTTTTTCCTTTTATCATGCCGTTCCATTCCACTTCATTGTCAGCCTCTTGATTTTCTCAGACTTGTTTGTTGCTAAGGAAACCAGGTTGCCAATTGTCAGCAGCAGCTGAGCATACTAAGATGCTTTTCTACTCGCCTTTTTATGAGGAAAAAGTTTAATATACCACTGGAGGAGGATTTGTGTTGAGGCTTTCTTCAAACCAACTTTACCTGCAATTTTCAAGCTAAAATAAATGTTCCAACATTTTAAACTTTCAATTTTCTAAATGCCTCGAGTTAGACTAAGGAGTGGTTTTAGCAAGGAACTCCCAGGTTTCTACAGAGCTGATGTTTTTAATTCAGTTCTTTTCTACCATATATCATATTGCAGTCTTTGCTGAAAGGGCCCATTGCATTCAGGTTTTTACAAGGGTTAATTCTACTGTGATAGTGAAGTCAGAGGATAATAACTTCATACAGGACTTAAATGCATCTACTGCTGTATTTTTTTCTTTGATGGACTATGGTGCTGGAATTAGACACAGCAATTCTAGAGGAAGAAGGCAGAAGGATCTGAAATCATCTTGAGCCAAGAGATGATGTGAAGATGAGGACATAGGACATAACTGTGAATGACCTTTCAGGGACATGTAATTTTAAGTAGTTTTACGGTTTGCTTTATATTCATCCAATATTGTAAATACCAACATTTTTCAGCATTTAGAACTGTCTTTACATTTTTCCCTTATGTTTAACTTAACTCAGTGGATAATGCTTTAGATGGAACTGCTTTTTCCTGTCAGGCAATTTACACCAACAGAAACAAACACCTAAGAAAGTGTCATTTAAAAAAAAAGAAAGAAAAGGGCAAATTTGTTAAGTCTATTTTAAGGCAGATACTTGGTTTGAAACAATTAGGAAACCATTTGCCTCCGGTGGATCATTTTTTGTTAATAACTTAAGTTTTCTTGATGCAAATTGTTTGGGTTTTGTTTTGCTTTTTGGAACATGATATTTTCTTTGGTCTTGTACTTTTTTACAGATGCATGCTCCTATTACTCATATGTCTAAAAGATTAGCGCATTAACTATTGATATTACAGGCAATGAAAAGGGAAAAATCTCTTTTATGAAGTTTGATTCCTTTTGAAATGGAGAAGATTTAGAGCTGATAAACCTGAGAGTTTCTGATACTCTGATACTTGAAATTTTACATAAGTTTGTCAGCATTTGCTAAACTAACAAAATAGTTTTTCTCATTGCATCCTGTTTACGTGACCTGCTGACTTGTTGCAGTTCAGGGATTTTTTTGCAATGACTATTTAGAAACATTTCTTTCATTTACAGTGTCTTCAGCAAGCACACCTTCCATTGATATGCGTCAGTTTAGAAACAGCCTCGTTTCGGGTTTTAGAAGGTAAGGTTGCTATATGAATAACTTTTGGGGTTGTTTTCCTCTGTAGCAAAGTTCCCTCTATTTTTTTGCATCAATGAGCACAAGTCTGTTCAGTCTTCCCCATACCATGTTTGAAAACTTGAAGTAGGGTTCCAGCTGTAGAATTTCTGAGGAATACCTTTTTTTCCTTTCTGCTCTCCTGCGTTTCCTTGCCTCTTCTATGTATAAGCATGCCTTTGAAATATTATGTATAGTGGCTTAAAAAGAACTTCAATCTTCTTGGTTTTTTCTCTGGTGTTTAACAGTATATAAACTTCTCAGTATAGTAAAAGTTTGGGGTTTTATTCGTATTCCTTTTTTTGTTTATAAACAATTAGGTTAATAGATTTCCCTGAAGATTATCACTATTAACCATTGAAGTAAATGAGTGCTTAATAAAGATGAAATACCAGAAGGAGCCAGGTATATTCTGCTACATCTATTAGCTTTCTGTGCCCTCTGGACTAATATGGATCATTTGGACTGCCAAATGATCACTTTTAACACCTAGTATTATTCTACATTACTTTGTAATCGCAGCCATATGGTGCCATTTTGTAAGGAGGGCTCCTTGCTAACTTGCAGGTTTGTCTTAAGCTTATGCAAGTGTATGTGAATTAACAAGCATTTCTATCATTCACTATTTGCCACAGTCAAACATTTAGGACTGGGGATGAGGGGTTTTTTTGCAGCATACC
>NW_009954543.1:2564553-2573434 GCF_000747805.2 Chaetura pelagica
CTACACGACTGGGAACTAGAGACATCACTTAATATTTCTTAGACTAAGAGTCTGAAGGCTGATTTTGTTGACAAAGTAATTTCTAAAAATGTTTAATGGGTATGAGATGTAACTATGTTTAGGTTGGATATTAGTAAAACATGCCAGGTAAATATGACCAGAAATATTTCCTAGTAAATCACAAGTTCTGTCTAGCTGATTCTGCTCTACCATGGGAAAAGGAAGAGAAAAAGCAAACAAGTGTTAAAACTGGCTTTGTTAATTAGGCTCTAGCTGACCTAGATGTCTGAGGGATAAGTGAAGTAATGTTTTAGATCCAGTAAGGGTATTCTACTTTTCCTTTTAGTAGTCAGTCCCAGCATCATCTGTTTCAGATGTATTAATTAAAGCAACAGATTTTTGAAACATATTTTCTCTTTCTAAGTGTAGCTAAATATTGAGTTGCAGAAAGGCTTGCACTGGAAAGGAAGCCATACTGTTGTTTCCCACACACAGCCATGGAATACCCCACCACTGGAGAGTTGTGCAGGTGTTTAGAATGTGATTTAAAGCATCTTTTGAATGTTATCAACTTGTATTGTGAAAACTAACTGCTACAGAATTGTACCCTCCCTCAAGTGAAAAGGTTGCTCTCCTCAGCCGTGGGACACTTACTACTGCAGTGATTTCAGTAATTACTGGACATTTGGGCTAAAAACTCAGAATTCTGAGACCATTAAGTATGGTTTTGGTGGTTTTTTTTAGTTGAGTGGGGTTTTTATTTTTGGTGCTTGTTTGTTTGTTTCAGCTTACTGTTCCCATCCTCTCCTTGCCACCTGTAAGGGTTTTTTGATTCTTTAATATTAATCTTTTATTTGCCTTCATTGCTACCTGGCTTCAGAAGAGATGTACAAGGTTGGCTGTTCGCAAATTTCAGTCTCACTGTTTCTGAAAGCATGCCAATTCATGTTTCTTTCTCTATTTTAAACGTAATGGTTAGAACAGCCTGAAAATTAAGCTTAAGGGTGTAATAGGATTGAAAAAAAGAATATTTGTACCTTTTATAAAGACAGTAGCAAAATATTGTGTTTAAAGACAGGTCTTAAATTATCAAATGAGCAGAGTTTAGGACTAGCATACGAAAGCGCAGGGTATGGACACCAGGGATGTATAAACAGTGTCTGTGAAAGACTAGTTTATGGATTTCTGTTGAAGCTATTCTTCTCTAGCAACTGCTTTGAAGTATTCCCATTCTTTTCTGCCTGATGTACCATTAGTATTTCAGAGTCAAGTACTGTAGGAAATTGGTGCATTTGGTATCTGCAGTTCATTGTCATGCTGTCAGTGGTGGAGCAAGTTCATCCAGGAAAGCTTAACTAACCTCACTGATAGCTTTTTTCTTCTCTTTTTTTTTTTTATTTCCCCTCTATGTAGACTTACATTTGAGTAATTTTCAAAGACAAGCGGCAGTAGCACGGAAAGAATGCATGCTTCATAGGCTTGAACCTTGTAAATAAAATTCTAAACTTGTATGAATGCTTTCAGGTTTCTGTGCAGTTATTCAGACTGACACCTCAAAAAGTTGTATCTTCTAGCAATAATTTTAGTGTTCTACAAGTTATAGGAATGCATTAGGTTTTTTATACTACAGTGAACTGGTTAACATTTTGATGTCAGGTTTTTTTATACTTTAGTTTACTGGTTAATATTTGATCTTTCCTTATAAACTGATGATGTACAAAGAAGTGCTCTCCATCTCCAAGTTATGTGCTGTTCAATGAGGGGAGAAACTGGAGTTCTGTTTTGCTTTCTGTTCTTTTAAAATATCATATATTTATCTCTCTATAATAAACTTTATACCTTAAGTAAGTAACTTGATTACTTTCTTTTTGCATGGTGTAAGTGCATTTATAGATAGTTATCTATCTATACTAAAAATCTCATTTTAATGCACAGGAGTCTTTATTTTTGCTGTAGCAAATTCCTCATCTTGAGTGCTAACTAGGTAAAGTGTGACTTGCTTGAGTGAAGCTTATTTTCTTGAAATACCAAATAGAATGAAGTATAAAATGAAAAAAATACAATTAGGACATGTTAAAAGATTGAACTAAAAGTAAAACTAAAAAATATTCTTTGTAGCCGTAGTGATGTGGGTTGCTGCATTATTTAGAGTTATTTAGCAGAAAGTATGACTTTTACTTGCCCTGTAAAAGGTGGTTTAAATAATATGTGGCAATTATTGTATTTTGATTTTATTTAAATAAGATTCTCAGTGTTAATGCTTTGTTTGTTTTGTTTTGTTTTTAATAAAAGATGTAGTAGTAAAAGTGTTTTGCTACTTTTAATTTGTTATCCTTTGCTGCCCTCTTCAGCTCGAATGATGTACAGCTTTGGAGCAAGGTAAGTGGAGAAATAATGTAAATAAAATCAAGTTCTTTAGGCACTGCATGTTTAGGATACATTACTGTAAACCTGAATTCTGAGCCCTATAATTGTAGACCTCATTAATTTGACCAAGACTTTTGTCAGTGGCAGATTATACAGCTGTATGAAATTGAATTTTCAAATTGGACAGCTAAGTGTAATATGGTGAAAAATCAAATGTAGTGTTATCATGTAATGTAGCTTATGCTACTCCAATTTTTAGATCAATGTTGTTCTAGCTTGAGGTCATATATAGTGTAGCTTCTGCAACAAAGCTTGCTATGGCTGTGCATTGTTAAATTCCCTTTCCTGCCTTTCCTAAACTTTATTCCCATCCCCAAACTACTACTTATAAAATAATAAGACACAATTAGAATTTAAAAGTTTCAGTCATAAAACTGGTTTCAGAATTTGGGAAGGGATGCACTGTGCTTTTTGTCTTTTTTATTCAATACTGTACCTGCTGATTAATAAATTAGTACATGGCTTGCAGTATGGTTTTAGATTTTGCAGGGAAATCTTGGACTGAAAAGGAAATTATAATTTGAAAAGTCACTGATTAGTGATTTGTATGAAACAGGTACAGTGTGTGAAGTGATGTTGTTTTTGTGTTTTACTACTATTTTCTGTTGTGTGAAGATTCTGGTGAGGGGTTGCTTTTGTACTCTGCCTCTATCCTTCATTTTTTGCATTAAAAAATAAAAAAGGAGGGCAAGGAGAAGAAAAAGAGGGATCTCCTATTTGTCCTATTATGAAATTAATTTTGAAGGACAGTCAGAGGACTGAAGTAATGATAGTCTGCACATGAAGTAATGTCTAGAGTTACTTGTGCTGTTTTCCAGAAGCAAGATACTTTTTTTTTTCACTAAACATATGTGTAAAGATGTGTATTAATAATCTAAAAATAATAAATACTAGCTTCAGAAATAGATATTTACCAATAAAATTGTGTTGTTTCTTCTGTAGTCCATCCTTTTCTAGTATTCTCTGAGATTTGAGTCAGCCCTGTGTTATTTTGGCTTTATTGTATTTTGTTGTAGGTTCTTCTGTGTGTTGATTTGTCATAGGAGGACGGGCAAAAGCCCAGAAGAAAGCGGTAGTTTTAACTATTCACAGTGTCAGTAGTGTTGGTAGAGTGAGAAGTGTTAGATACCAAATTCCATTCCACAATTGATATTTTCTGGCTTTGTTAATTCATTTTCATGAACAATTGAAGCTGAGAGTTTGTCATTGCTTAAAGTACAGCACTTAGACAGTGGCAATGCGTCTCCCTACAGCCTTCAGATTGCTTTTGAGAATCAGGGCAGACAATGCAAAATTCTTGAAATACTTAAAATCTCAATTTTTAACTAGGCATGTTTTCCTTAAGAACAGTCAAATGGATGTTTAAAGTGGTGTGGTTTAGGTTAAAGAATTTGCAGATAGGATCTGGGAGGTTTTGGCTAAAGGTTTATTTTCCTCTGTTGAATTAAAATGTGTGTATTCCTTCAGTTTGTATGACTGATGGAATGTGTGCAAAATTTAGGAAAATGCAGTTAATTTTTATGGATGCATATGTTGTCATTCAAAATTGCACTCATTTACAACAGCTGCACTAGTTACGTTAAATCTAGCAGAGCATGATGAATCATGTTGCTCTATTTTATTTCTGTATTTGCTTATTTAAAAATAAAATTTAAAAAAAGCTTTATGGGACAATTTCAGCCTTTCTGTAAACTAGAGCATAATTGTAGCATCTCCAGGAGTGACACTGGTTAATACTTGCTGTAAGCAATGTCTTATGGTAGATAACTTTCTGTAGGGTTATACATAAACAGAATAGTAGAGTGTCTTACTGCCACACTTCAGAAAGCATTTCTGTTTGCAGTATTTTTAAAAGAAGAACCTATTATTTACTGAAAAAACCACCTTTACGTGTATTTCTTAGGGAATTACTGTCATGTGGTAAAGAATAATACTTTAACAGAGAAATGTTTTATTATTTTGAGAATTCAATTTCAGATACTCTTTGTCCTTGCTTGCTTCTTTTGGCTGCAATGTACGATTATTCTGTCTTACCAGATAACAGAACTGTTGTACAAGGATGAACGTTATTGCCTGACGCCTCCAGGACCAACTGGTAGAGTTTCAATTTCTATGATTGTAACTTATCCACAAATCCGTTCTTCTGTGTAATGATGGGTTTGAGGGATTACAACAGTAAACACTGATTGCTTCTTTTTGAAAGTGAAATTTGAAAACATGTTGGGCAAAATCCTGATTCGAATAATCAGAGCATATTTTGCAAGATCCATGAGATATTTTTCTTTAGCATTTTAAATGCATTTTGCTGATAATGATTTATTTTTCTAAATGTATTGACCAAAATAGAAATTTAGAATTAACACAATATCAGTGCTTAAATACTCTAGGTCTTTCAACCTAGTTTTACCTTTACTAGCTCTTCTGATTTTGCAGACCAAAATGGTACTTAACATGCCAAATCTTCTGCTTTGAAATAAGTGTACTTTTTTGGTATGCTCTGGTTTTTAAAAAACAGGTTGTTTTTTTTTTCTTCTTGTCTGGGCCAGATGGGCAAGGGAGTATGGGGAAAGCTAACTCTCGAGAAGACAATAATCTGTGCTTTTCCTGTTCTTGGCTACAGAACCTCATACATTTTTACCCTTGCATAATGTAAGAAACTTAGAACTATTTGCCAAAACCTGTTAATCTGGATTTTTTTAATTGATTCTTGTTGGCTAATATGCAGTTTCTTTGGTATTCATTGATCTAATGGTTAAAATATTTTTTATATGAATATTGCAATATTTAGTGTAGTTTGTTAATGAAACATAATGGGTAAAATGTATAGAATAAATATGCAAGGTGTTAGAAATCTATTTTCTTTTGAGCAGTGACAAAATATTTGTGGCAAGTATTTGGGGTAGCGGACAGGAAAGGGGGGGAAGGCCTTGGGCAGTACCACTTCTGTCACACAGTAGCGGAAAAAATAGATTGAAGTAAGATTCTGTACTGAAAAGCTGTCACTAGGTCTGAAAATAATTAATATTCCTTTCACTCACCAGTTAGATATGTGCTCCCAAACCACATAATCTCTATGCCTCAGTGATCATTGTTGCCATTTCAGAGCCTCTCATCAGGGTGACATCTCACACCAAAATGATTTCTTATAAATTAATCTTGATAACATGACAGTCTCAGTAATTTTAGTGGAATGCTTTCTCTTGTTTTTTTCCACAGAAGCTGTTGGCTATTTTCTTTATCACTTGATTGACAGCATGAGTGACTCAGAGGTACAGGCCAAGGAGGAGCGTTTGAGACAATACTTCCATCAGCTGAAGAAGATGGTACTATTTCATTTTTTGCTACATAATGCCTGTCCTGCCTGACATGTATCTATTAGACTTGAAATTGCTGCTTTTAAGTACAACCAGACCACTTCTCAATGACATGCAAGAGCTAGAGACTTGAATTACGCCTAATATAATTTCTTTGAGACAAATTTCAGTTTGGTTGTGACAAACTCATAATTTTTTTTCCCCACCTCTTGGTACAGAATGTAGTTATCCCTACAACCTACTGCAATGGCATTTGCAGACTGCTGGACTCCTCTGAAGTTCCTGAATTAATTAAGGTCTGTGGTTCTATATCAATTACTTCTAAGGTACAGAATAGAGTATCTGTACTCTCTGAATGTATTCTCCTTTGCAAAATAAATAACTGTGTTGATGATATGTAAGCCTTTTAACCTTTCCATATTTTTTCACTGTTGAAGCTGTATTGATTTCATATGTTAAAGTTTTTGAGGGGTACCCTTAAGAAGTGCTTTTTGTGCAGTGTAATAGTGCTGCAGAAAAGAGGGTTTTTCTAATCATTGCAATTATATAATAAAATTGAAGATTTTTAGCCTTATATGCTTGTTTAGAGATTGAACTTTTTTTGGAGGGGATTAGTGATATCTTTGTCTTGCTGCATTTTAGGATGCAAGGATACTGTCTCATAAAAAATCCCTGTCTACAGACAACATTCCAGAAGTAAGTAAATTCACAGATAGCTCTGCTTGTTCTTACTGTAATAACAGTGTTTGGATATGGGTTTTAAATTAAATGCAATCTCTAGCTTTCATATCATGGAAGTATATTATTTAAATCTATCATTTGAAGTTCAGAGGTTTTTTTCCAGGGTTGGAGTAAAGGCTATCCACATTTTTCACATAGACCCGACCTTGGAGTTGGCTGAGCTTATATGCCTCAGTTTCCCTGTTGGAAAAATGTTTGAAAGTTCTAGTTAGTTAACAGTGGTGGAGTGAGGCTTAATTCATGCTTGTAAATTACAGTGATCCACTTGAGTGGCAGGCATGATGTAAATCCATACTGCTTCTGCTTCTAATGGTAGAGTGTCAAGTCTTTAAATCTCTGATCTGAGCAGAGTGGAGATGTAAGAAGAAACAGGCTTCTGTTCTCTACTTCCCTGAACACAGAGAACTTGAGTATAAGAAAGTAGTAGTAATGTTGACCTTTGCAGATATGCTACCTAATACTTTTTTTACTGTATTCTGATGCAAATCTTCAATTAGTATTTACTACTTAAACAGATAAAAGCACCTTAAATGATTAAAAATTTCTTACGGTGTGAAAGAGGATTATTTTGTCTGTCTTTTATTAAAGTGATCCGACAAGTTGTTCGGGGAAGTGTGTTTCTGGAATTGACATTCTTTCTGTTGCTTCCATTTAGAGTGCAAAATCTGACGTGTCTGCTTTGGAGATGAAGCTAGAAAAGCGAAAAGCTGAAAATCAGCCTATTACAGATGTCTTGAAACAACTCATACATGCTCTTTGTGAAGAAGAGGTATCTTAAGCAATACAGGGATAATTGGAAACACATAGCTATATTTTTAAAGGGACGTAAATGACTGTCTTATGGAAAGACATAGTTAAGCAAAGACAGGTGCAGTGCTTGAGGTTTCATGGTTTGATGCTTATAAATCAAACATAAGTGCAAAAAGCAATTAAATCAAAAGGTTAACTAATTTCAGCAACACCTTGAATGGCATGTTTTGGGGTTGCTGAAGTTTGTTTACAATAATCTGCAAAGTGAATGATGGTAACAGCTGTGATAGGTTTATCATACATGCCAAATGTCCTTTCAAGCCATGGCTCCGGTCTCTTATATCTAGATTGTCAAGCAACTGATACATTCACTAGTCATTTGCAATTCAAATATTACTAGGTTGCTAATGCAGGGATTGAAATTCCATTTTCCTGCAGGAGGAAAGCTCTTCTGAGATAAAGGGTCTCTTGCCTTCATTCGGCAGGCGTCCAGCTGTAGTTTACATTCATTTAGTGTGTGTCTGTAATTTGTGGGGTATCACCAGACTTTTATTCTGTTTCTTGTTCAGTATGATCCCGCCTGTGAAGCTGTATATATAGGAACAGTAACAGTTGTGCAAATGATAGCACAATATTCTCTGTTGCTAAGAATACAGTTCAGAAAGAGTGATTCTCAGCTATCTGTGTCTTCAGTTTTGCATATGAAATAAAACTAAAAGCAAACACCACTGTAAGTTCAAACTGGTCAAATGTATGAAAAGGAACATATAAAAAAAATAAGCTTTTTAAGGGATCATTAGGTAGCTTCTTATTCTTTAGAAAATAGTTTTGTTACATGTTTGGCAGTGTTATCAGGTGAAACATGTTATGAATTTCAACTAAATATAGGCCATTTTAGAATTTGGTTTGATCCTGATCATGGTGTTGGGCTAAGTTAAAAAAAATAAAAAAAATCTTGCATTAAAAATGATAGAAATATAAGGGTAAAGCAATAAGATTTGTTTAGAATTCTTCTCTCAAGTTAATCTAAAAGGTGTTTCAGAAAAAATTAATTTCCACAGGGTAACTTTCACTCCTTTATATTTGCTAGAGCATTACAGCACTGTGTTTACAAATGTGATCTCATCCTAATAAAAGCACTAAGGCAGTCATGTAACTGCACAGTGAACATATAAGAATCGTAATGTCATCTTGACTTTTCCTCTAGTTCACATCTTTGCTTTGTTCCTTTTTTAGAATATGCAAAAAGCCCTTGAAGTGAAAGCCAAATACGAACCGGACATGGTTGTCGGTGGTTATGCAGCCTTAATAAATTTGTGCTGTCGACATGATAATGTAGACGAGGCAATGAACCTGAAAGAAAAAGTGTAAGTACACCGGCACTGAAACATGTCACAGAGATTTATGCTGATACACAGACCTTGTTGAATTAAGTAGGTTGAGTATTAACCCCCTCATCCATTTTTAATTAAGTTTCCCCGCCAATGTATGTGCATTTGTAACAGTCAAGGGTGTGGTTTTTTGAAGCAAAAAATTTGCTTTATATAACTGAACCTAAGAAGAAGCTACCTTTTGTGGTCAATAATTATATATATATATATATTTAAAGCAAATTGCTTGTGGAATCTGTTTTGTTTTTATTTGAAGTA
>NW_009954543.1:2573482-2576269 GCF_000747805.2 Chaetura pelagica
GAAAGTAACTGTATTGTGTATTAGAAAGCACCTAGAAATTTTAGAATATGATGCACATATATTGTCTTTAGAATAGCAGTGTTTGAGTGACATTATTTTAAGACTGTCAATAAGCATTCTGCTTTAAATGTTCTGTTTCAGAGCTTTGTACGGTGGCTGGGAAAATTTGCTCCCAGCTAAAATTATGCTATGTGTGACTTAGCCCAGAGCAAATTCCTGAAGATAATATTTCTATTTGCCCCTTCCCTTTTTTACTTGAAAGCCTCTTTTCGGTCTGATGCTACAGTGAATATAGAACAAGTTATGTTACTTTCAGGTTCTCTCTTTTATATGCACTCTCAAAGTATTTGCTTTGGCTTAACAGTAGGTTAGCAAGCAGGTGCTCATTACACCTTGCTAATGTTTGAAATTATGTGAAATGATTGAGCTATGAATATCAAGAAATTTGCCATTCTGCAAATAACAGTAGTGTATTGTTTTTTGGCTGCATTACCACTCTCACACAATCCCCATAGTGAGCTATGAAGTAAAATTGAGTCTTCTAGGGGAGCTACAGTAGCACAGTGTTGCTGATCTGCCTCAACTGTAGCATAATATTGTTAAGAAGTGACATTTTTGGTTTGTAGAAGAAGGAACAACAGAGAAGGAATTAATTTTAACATTTCCAGAAAAAAAAGAAATACATAGCAGAAACTTCAGTAGCTTCTACCTTGTTTCTATAGGCAAATAGTTTAATATTTTTTATTGAGAAGAATATAGTTTTACCTCAGCTATGTAAACAGTTTTCTTCCCCTGCTTCTGGGAAATACCATTTTTTTGCAATAGCTACCAAACAATTAATCAAAGCATTTGAGTCTTTAAAAGAAAACGTTTGGGTTTTAGAGGAGGGAAGGTGTCGCAAGCTGGTACTGGGGGGCTACAGGCTTTGTTTAGACTTACGTGGGGAATAAAAGATCAGTTTCCCACAGAAGATGTGTGGATATATTTTTAAATCACATTTTAATGGTGCATCTTTTAAACTCTAAGATTTTTTTCCTTTAATACTTACTAGAACTTTTAGTTCTAAATGCTGCTGCTTTGTTATGTAGTTTTAAAAATAAATCTTTAAGCTGAATTAATAAAATGTTAACTTCTGTTGATACAATTCTGAATGTTTTAATTTCTAGCTTCCCTAAGAATTCACCTGTTGCTCTTGACACTGGAAAGTACGTAGCATTGGTAGAAGTCTTAGGAAAGCATGGTAGACTAGAAGGTAATCAATTTGCTTTCATTGTGTGTTTCTGCTGTATAATAAAGGTATCTTGCCTCGAGAATAAAAGTGTGAGTTGATATTAATGGTATATCATGTCCTGAAAAGTGCTTGAACATTTTGCATACAAATTTGCATGTGAATTCAACCAGAGATGCTTGGACAGTGCAGGCCATTAGTTTTAATGGATTGGCAAGCTTGTCATTTACATTTGCACAGCTCAGTGCTTTTTGCATTTCTGCAGCTAGTTTTTATTAGCATTGCTGTTTGGATTGAGTTTGAAGATCATGACTTATGGCACAAATTGCGTATGTGCCTAGACTAATGGCTTTGTTTTTGCTTAAGAAGGTCTGAAGGCTGAACATAGAACCTATAAACATAACCTTCTTCTAAGAGCCAAGTACTGCAAAAAATAATCTAACTTTTTATGAAAGTATGTATTTTTCTGTTAGTATTATCTTATGTGTTTGTTACTGAGTTTTAGAGTCAATCTGTCAAACTGACTGGAAATTTTGGCTTTTAATGAGTGTTCTGCAAACTGTATTGTGTATTTCTGGATATTTGCATCAGGCTGTTAGCTCTTTAATTTCTGTAATTTAGTCTAATATAATTCTGTAATTTACATGATTTGGTTGATCTTTGAAAGAACTCCAGACTGTCATCAACTTTATAAGGAGATTCTGAATATTGAGTTCTGTGATTCTGTGGAAGACTTAACACTATAAAAGCATGGTCCTCATCTAGATGCAAAAAGTTGTGATTCTATACGAAGCACTAAACAATAAAATAAAAAGCGCTTTTTAAAAAGTTTTTCTTTTTTAGTTTGTCTTGGCCTATTATTAAGCTTACTGTTAGAAAAATTATAAACAAAGCCGATGTTTTACAAATCATAATAAATCAGATCATGACCATCTCTACGTTAAAGCAGTTTGAAAAGATTAGATTGCTTTTAATAGCATAAATGTCCCTCAAAAAATAAAGTAATCCATAAATGTGGCTAAATGTAGAGTGGTCAAAACATTCAGTCTGTGCAATAATTAAAAACATTATAAAAATGCACTTATTCCATATACAGAGATGTTTGCTTCTGCCTTACTAATGAAGCTTAATGAACCTAATGTTTTAACATGCAGTCTGTTAGAAAGCTTTCATTGGCTCTCCTTGGCTAATTAGTATCGACACAGCAAACAGGCCCTATCGGTATCAGACCATTAGTCTGGCTGTATATACAGTGTAAACATATCTTTATTATCTGGCCTCGTGACAAGCCATCTGCTGAAGAAACAATGGAGTGATTTAGCAGATGTTAGCATTGAACGATAAAAGCATCCATTTAGCAGAATCTTGCAGCTATAGGGCAGACTCCACAGGGTTATGTGGTGCAGAGTGGGCATGCAGTTCCTATCTATAATTTGTAGTCAAAGTTGCACCAAAATGATAAAACCATGCTATTGTGGATTTATAATTGTAGTCTCGTTTAGAAATGCAAGTAGTAATTAACTTGAAATCGGCATTATATGCCAGAATTTACATTCCTG
>NW_009954543.1:2576536-2585812 GCF_000747805.2 Chaetura pelagica
TTCCTGCTGGGTTTGAAATGCTGTTTTAATAGCAGTTTGTTTTCTCTACATGAAATTACCTAAGGGTCTTTTGTGTTGTTTCATTGTAGATGCTATTAACATTCTAACGGAGATGAAAGAGAAGGATGTTCCTATCTCAGAAAGAACCGTCGCATCTTTTTTCCGCATTCTTAATGCTGCTGCCATGCGAGGTGATGTTGAAGCAGTGAATCGATTACATGAGACCATTGTGAACCTGGGGTTGGCAGAAACTGCTGTCCTTCATTCCCCTCTGATTACAGTTCACCTTGAAAAGTAAGCTATGTTTGGGCTTCAGATGAAACAAATTACAATACGGTATTTATTTGTGTTTGATGACCTGTGTGTGCTGCACACAGCTGCATGTTCATGTTTGAGAGTGCTTGTGCACGTAAACATGCACACACATGTAATACTTAAGTGATCTAGGAATAGTGATGAATCAATAAGTTTTCTTAAGATAAGTCTGAGTTTTCATCACTCAGACATTACTGGACATGACAGCTGTGTTCTATGGACACACTGGATATGAAGTGGCTGTATATTGGAATATGCTTGTGAATTAGTTGGTTCTAAAGTCTGTTTGACACAATAGGTATATTTTCAGCTCTTGTGCTTAAGTAGTATGTGTTTTCCCATCACAGCAGCATTATTTTGCTGTGCCATCCAATACATCTCAGGTGAGCTGAAGGGCAGTTGTTCAACACTGAAATACTTTTCATTCATGTAATTAAAATAATTGGATGTTATTGCCAATAGACTGCTATGTTGCTGAATTTAAAATTTCAAAAATTACTGTCTGGGTTGTCTGTTGTGAGTTTTTTTCCATCTATATTTTTAATACAATTTAATAGAGAAAAGGAAGTCCATACATTCATTTTGGCAGGAAGTATCTGTAATTCGATGTGTCGTGTCCCTTTGCATAAGTTTGCATAATGATGTGTAGGATATTTGAGCTAATGTACATATGAACTGTATAACAGTTTCTTCCTAAAATTTAGCTGAGTCCCTTTTCAGTTTCTTACACCATATGCACAATCCTTTAATTGTTTTTTTCTTAAGTAATTTTTTGAGTTGCTGGATTTAAATATCTTGCAGCTAAAGTGCTTGATAAATTAGTTGAAGTTTGGTTCATGTATATGAAATGTTCTTGGCTTAAATAAAATACCTATGAAAAAAGAGAATTTTTCATAGTATTGTTTAAGTCAGCCTCAGAGATGCATATTAATGTTTCTGTTACCATGTAGAGTTTTAGTTCTTTTAAGTATTCTGAGTATGCA
Organism: Chaetura pelagica; assembly: GCF_000747805.2. Classification (NCBI taxonomy): domain Eukaryota; kingdom Metazoa; phylum Chordata; class Aves; order Apodiformes; family Apodidae; genus Chaetura; species Chaetura pelagica. The sequence continues at coordinate 2,577,835 of NW_009954543.1, forward strand.
AGGTCTATATAATGTTTTCTGTATGCAGAATTCTTGTCAGAAAGGTGTAGCTCTTGGTAGGTGCACGTGCAGTCTCCTAAAAATAGTATTTTAGTATTTAGTGGTCAACAGTGAAAAATACAGTGTACGTCTTTCCAGTCAGCAACACTGCTTTTGTCACATCACAAGACAAGGCAGATGTTTATGGAAGTAATTTAACTGCAATCATATGTAACTAATGTGTCAGAAAAATATCTGATACACTTTGCAGTGTGCAGTAAGAGCAGCTGCATTTTACATAATTGCTTTATGCACGTTGACTTGCAAACTGTACATTGTGCTACTTGTTTTCTTTTCACTTCAGAAGTAGTATATGATGATGTAAATAAAGATGTGAGCATGTGTTGGATGCAAAGGGAGACAGCAGAGAGTGTTGTCTTAGTTTTGATTCCACATTCTTTTAAGTTGTGTTGTTTTGGTAAAATGTTCTAAAAAGTTTTTTTTCATGAAGGGACTCTTTGTGAGACTTGATTTTTAAGGAAGAGAGTAATTCCACACTGTGGAACAGTATGGCTACATGTCATTGGTACTCACCTGTGTAACTCTCAATACATTCTCTATCTATAAATACCGTACCAAGTAAGCTCATTTCCTGTGTTTGGTTTTTTTGCTGCCTAATGGGTGGAGAGACTTGCTTTCCTCTCTAGTGTCAAACTGAACAGGAGGGGAAGGCATTTCCACTTAATTTGATTGGGAGGAATAATAGAATTTCACTGATTTTGACTTTTTTTTTTTTTTGTCTTGGAGATGTTAAGAGTTTCTGAAAGTTACGAGTGACTGAAATAAGTGTGAGTAATTTCCTGTAGCAGTACTGCTTACTATTTGCCATCCTTGCTCAAGTATCATGCTGAAAGTGCTGTCATTTAGCTGCAGGTTGTCAGCATGCCTCTGAAATTAGCTTTGGTATGTTTTTTGAATGTTTCACAGCAGTGGTTGTACTAGTGTTTTGTGTTCTTAATTTATTTCAGACTTTTCTAATTGCTTGTAAAGGAATTTGTGATTTGCTTTTGAACATTTCAGCAATTGTAGTGGTAAAATATTTTCACCAGCCCCTTTTCTCTGTTCCCAGTTCTGAGTATTATGAAATTCTCATGAAGTCCTAGTGCATGTTAAAAGAGACAATTTGGAGCAGAACATGGAGAAGAAAAAAATTGTTGATGATGAAGAGTATATCTTGACAAAATCTAACATTCTAATTGATTTGACTTTACTATTTTGAGAAATATTTAACTGCAGTAACTAAAGAGAGATCTCAAGTTATCTTGGGTTTCTTTTATCCTGAGTGAATTTAAGGGGAACCACTCCAATCCTTGTAATTGTATTATTTTTATTTATTAGTTCGAACAGTTTCTCAAGATGGTGAAATCACATTAAAAATGGAGACAGTCCACATGTGGAATCTTGGTCTGTCATCCGAGGTCATAGTCTTGCCTTGGACAAATATGATGAAAATTATAGTTGCGAAGCTGCAAAGATGTGAAGAGCTTGTGCTTTTTCTTAAAAAGTGTCTTCCTTTTGAACTGCTTCTTCTAACTGATGATAAATTGAAAAGGTTACATTACCTACACCATATAAAATTTCTCAGGATTTTAAGGGGTGTAGTTTTGGCTTTTTCCTTTTCTACCAACTTTAGGTGGAAGCCTCTTCGAACACGAGTCATTTTACAAAACTGACGAGGTTTGTGAAGCTAACCAACCCCTGTACTAGCAAGTACTTTGGTAATACCTATTTATAGGATGATAAATTAACGGATACAGTAGCTACTGATATTTTTTCTTCTTCCAAGAAAGCTGCACAAGTCAACTTCCATACAACCAAAAAATGGAATACACATCTTAAAAATTTGATGTGGTTCCTGTCTTTTCATTAATGTAAGTTTGTTTCCATTCTCCATTGTTTTAAACAGTGAAAACAATCAGTTAAAATCTGTATTTTAGATGATGAAAGGGCTATTCCTAGACTGTTTCTTTACAAATGACCCGTGTGTTTTAATGCAGCATTGTCCAGTAAAGCATTGTGTGCTAGTTTGTGATTAATCTTATATAACCCCCTTTTATTTGGTTTCTTAGTAGATACAGCATGAATCTAGGGCCATGACAGTTTTTCTTCTGTTGTTTTCACTGAGTTAAATTTGACCTTTGATTTTTGTTTCAGAGGATTTTGTAGCACATACAAATTAATTGACTTTTAAGTTTACATTTTAAAATAAGCATCTTTTTTACTTTGGTGGCTTTTTGAGTGCGGAGAAACATCTCCAGTGGGGAGAATTTTTTCTAATTTTTAGCAGCTTTATTTCAAATATGTCTATTAGAACTCTGTATGTGTTTCAGTGAAATTAAGGATGTTTGGCTCTCTTAACTCCATCATTGCAATTAGGAATTTAGCTTCATCGATGCCAAAGGAGAAAAGTGTCTCATTTGCCCTGTGGGCACAGGACAGTGATAAGGTGATTTTTCGTCAAGGATCATTGGGTTGTAATTAAGTTACATTCATGGCTATTGCTTTTTGAAGGATGATTGGTAAATGACAGGCTTCATGTGCTTGGTACGGACAGTGTTCACTAGGGTCTTTTCTCCCTCTGTCAGAAAATCCTGTTGAGTCTGATAATGTAAATGTGGCATTTTATTCTGAACAAAAGAGCAGGGAAATGAGCTATCTTGTCTAATCATTCAGTTGTTTAACACCGACTTCCAGTTTAGACTCAATTGGCTGGAAAGCACTTGACATGTGAAGTTAGTGCTGTTCGGAACGCATGTTTGAGTAAATTTTAAAGTAAGTGACAGCTAAATTGTACCTAGGGAAATTACAAAGCCTTCAACACAGTTAATTTTTTTGGGAGGATTAGTTGTAATTGCAACACCAATCTCCTTGAAGATTCCTTAGTATAGCAAATGAACAGAAAAACATTTATCTCTTTCAAGAGCCTTTTCTCTTTTAACAGAATAATTTTTGTAAAGCTGATTGTACCTTGCTGAATTGACTTCCCTCTACACTAACATCTGCTTCAGATTTGTAGAGAGGGATTTGTTTTACCAGTCTAGCCTCCACCCCCACCCCATACAGTCCCTTTTTTCTTTCTACCTCTCTAGTGATTTCAGGTTTGAGAGCTTTTCAATCAGTAAACCCCTTAGGTAAATTGCCACTTCACTAAAGCTTTATGCATAATGTTGCAGCACTTCATTCCAATTAAAATCAATATTTGGAGTCTTATTTTTATCAGGCAGACTCTGGTTGGGAAAGTTGTTTATTACAAGTAAAAGGGTTAGATTTATTGCTGCATTCTTGAAGCAAGAGGGGAGTGGCTTGTTGAAATTGAAGGGGGATGTTATATGCATGCATGTTTATAGTCAGTCCTGCTACAGAGAGTGTTCTGAAAATGTTCAGACATCTGAGTTATTTTATCTCTTTAAATAGCTTTGTGTGAGTAAAATAGCCCATGCAAATATTTTGGAAGATTGTGCCTGTAGTATCATGGACTTCAAAGGCATCCTGAACAGAAACCAAATTAGTGAAAAAACTTATGGTATCTGAATCCTAGCATCAATGTAGTTGAAAAATAATGCCAAAGTAGGGTTCTTCCGTGCAACGTAAGGGCCAAACATACTCTAATGACTGAGGCTCCTTCTGTGATTAAAAATAATAGTATATAATAATTGTGAAATGAACAAGTTTCAAAGAGAGGGGGAAAAATACACTTAATCTTGAAGTGGAACAGGTATTGTCCCTGAACAGGTAATACTTGTGAGTAACTTAATGCTGTAGTATCTGGCCAACTCGGAATTAAGCGTGAATCATCTGTGTTCACACTTTAAACCCTATTTTGTCCAGACTGATACCGGAAATGAGATTTTTCCAACATGGCTTTGTGTATGAGCTTTACTACTTTTTTTTACTTGATCCATATTCATTGAGTAGGACCAGGCGTTTAATGTAGTAGTATAGTAAATATCCTTTAGGAAGATAGAAGGGTGTTCAACATGCTTAAGTTTGTACAGAAAAACTGCCAAATATTTTCAGACATACAGCTATTTGTTAGCTTAAAATCTTTATGTCTAAATAGTGTTTTCTGAAAATGTGGAAGATCTTTTTTGTGCTGTTCTTCTAAAGTTACTGAGTCATAACAAGAAACACATTGAAATGTTGCTTTTACTTGAAATTCAAAGCCTACAATAAGTTTTTAATTTTCATTGGGCTTTTCTAACAGTGTTCTAAAAACTGCTGGTACTTCTTAGTTGCAGTTTGTGACAACTAAGAAATACTACAGGTTGTTGAATAAATCATATGAACTCAAGTTCAAGCATAAGCTTGATTTTTATTTTTTGTTCTTTCCAGAAGTAGTACAAACAATTCCTTTGTAGAAACTGGACTTCTATGCCTTTTGTTGTTTTGTAGCTAATTATTGCCAGTTTTGTAATTTATCTGTTTTATAAACACCAATCTCTAGTAAACTGTGGGTCACTGATTAGTTGATTACAGCAGAACAAATGTATCTGAATTTGATAGATTCAAAACAAATGTCTAGTAAATTAGTGTGTCAGATACTGATCTCCTTAAATGCAGATGTATTCAGGTGCCTTTGAGCAGTTAGTGCCAGTAACAAGTAAAGTATTCCCATATTTGCTATCTCTGTTCTTTGCTGATTTTTTTTTTTTTTTTCTCCAGGAATACAGTATTAATACCTTCAAAAGTACATTTAGAGACTAGAAAACTCTTAATGTTCCTGTTTGAATTACATCCCAATTATTCATTTATTGATGGCTTTGACCTAAAAACAGCCACTTTAATCCTTTAGGAAAAGAGCTGAGACAATACTACAGCTGTTTGAGCATCAATCTGAAAAACTAGATTTATCATTGAAAACTTTAATTTGAATGTATAAATGTTGTTGTGCCTCCTTAGCAATTGAGTAGTTTTCTGTAAAACTGTTTTTTATATGTTAACTGAACTTGCATCTAAAGTAGGAGAAAAATACTGATTATATAAAGCTTTATATCTGTCTGTGGTAACTACCATAGTATTTCTCTTTTATGACAGTAATCTAGCCTGCAACATCTACTTGCAGTTTTGAAATTAACCTGTAATTTAGTCTTCACCCCAAATGACAAAAATTCAAATGACTCCGTGGGGTGCCAGATGATGCACTGTAAACAGGGCTCAGTAAGGGGGATAAGGTAGAAATCCATCATCTTCATTCGTTTTCAGAATACCAGTCTTACTGAACAAAAACAATTCTTGTTCTGTGTTTTACTCTTAGAATTTTTAAAATATTAGCCTAGGTTAAGGTAGTCTATAGTAATCTAGATCATTATTTGGAAAAGCAGAAGGGTTGCTGCACGAGAAATGCAGTGTGAGGAGGAGACATCCAAATTTGGCTTGTTTTAACAGTAATGCCTTAATTTGTTAAGGTTCAGTTATCAATAACAAAGTTGTTTCAGGAGTGCAGAATCATTATTTCAAGTCAGTTTTATTATGCCCTTCATCTGCTGCTGTTAAATGTTTTTTTCTGGGGTGGTTTTTTCTTTGTTTTTCCTATGGCTATTTCCACCACCCTTTAGTTGATAAACTTTTAAAATCTAAAATGCAGCCTTATTGACGGTTTTGCTACTTATTATGTTTTGTGGGTGTCATCTTGGTTTGTTTCAATGTCAGTTTAAACCTTGCCCTCCAAAGAATAACTTCACATACTGCATTACCAGTATTTCAGTAGTTGTCCTCCTTTGGTTTTGGTTTGCTTATTTAGATTGGTTTGTAATCCTTAGAAGTCTGCAGCAGATGTTTTAGTTCTGTTAATTGCACAGTACAGAATGTTAATTTAAATTTTGTTGTTATTTTGAGTTTTCAATTTTGCATTTCAACTATGTATACTTTAGAAGTTGTTGATACTGTATAGGCAAGGAAAGAGTCAGCAAAGGATTAAGATAACAACAATTCAAGTATTGTTACTGGTACTTACTGCTCAGAGGCTCCTGAATAAGTATGTTTAAGGAAGTCAGCATCTTATGAGCTAATTTACTAGTGCCAGGGCTCTATGTGACATGGATGGGCCAGCATAAAATATATTTTGGTACCTTAATGTATTGTTGAATCACATTTTTATTGCAGAAATATACACTGTATTCTGACCTTTATATAGAATGGAAAAATGCTAGCTCTACAGTTGTGATGAATGGAAATCAACAAATGTTTTATAGCTTGTCTGTTAAGGTGTAAAAGAAGTATAAAGCCTAGTTAACTCTGAAGATTTATACTGAAATTAAAATTCTGTGCAAAAGTTTTAAAGAGCTTAAGTATTGAAAATGCCTAACCAGATGCATTTGAAGGTAGTATGATGTGCACCGTATTACTTACTAACACCAAGTAGAGAACTCTTAAATACCAACTGGGATTTCTGTGGCACTGGGGTTTTGTCACAATAGTACATACTTAAGAATTTTACTTCAAAAATTAAGTGCATCCAATGATGGAATTCATACCTTTGGTTAACTTGTAGTGAACAGAGGTCATGCAATCAAAAATTATATGGCCAAGAGGCTTAAGCATAAATCTGTAGTTCTGTTTCCATTTCTGTGGTTGTCAAGCATATATAGTACTTATTTGTGAAAACTTATCTGTTATTTTAAATAACAGTAGCATACTGGCGGGAGAATAGACTATTTGATTATAGACTGCTGAATGAATTTTTGTTGAAATTTTCAAGACTAAGGTGGGTTTGGCATGCACTGCCCCTGCTTGGAAAGTGTGATTGTTTTTATTCTTGTTTTGTTTCATTCTTCAAGGGATGACATGCCTGCAGCTCTGGAAGCGTTAATGAACTGTTATAAGAAGTATGGTAAAATTCTTCAGCTTCATAACATCTACTGTAAACTGATAGAAAAAGGAGATGCTGATCTTCTGCAAAAGGGTTAGTTGCATGTAGTCAGATGCTGTCTGGTTATACGTCTGGCGTGTTTTTTGGAGGCTTGTCTTCCATTATTTTTATATAATTTCTTTCAAATGAAAGAGATTGTGTTTATATGTGTAACTTCAAAGCCCTTAAGTGATGCCTACATCCTTCTAGTTGAAAATTGATATTAATTCTAAATGTAGAAGAATTCTAGTGTTTGGATAATACAGCATCAAGCTCTCAAATATTAATGCAAATACTTGCTTTAGCTATGCATATTACTATTGAGAAACAACTTGATAGTAACACAACAGTGAAACAACATAACTGTTTTCCATATAGTTGGGCTGTTAAGAAATCCTATATCCTCACTCTATGCAAACAGAAAATGCCAATATATAGTCTGTCTGTTTTGCTGAATGCAGTTAAAAATATAGTGCAGATAAAAAGAGAACAATTTAAAATATGCTCAACTGCAAAGTTAAAACAAATTGTATAATATATGATAATCATCCTGTATGTTTAAAATTTTATTTCCCTTTAGCTTATTATTGGAGTTTTGTGATGCCTGGAAAATATTAGTACTAAGAATATCTGACATGTATTAAAATGCTTAAATGTATTTAGTAAAGTAATGAGTTTAATTCTCTCTTCAGTTTCAGATTTTATAAGCAGAGAATATGGTGACATGATGGCCCTTTATGATCTCTTCTTTGCCTTCTTGCAAACAGGGAAATACAAAGAGGCCAGGAAGGTCGTTGAGGTGGGATTTTAACTATAGTACTCTAATCATGAAGCTATTAAGACTCTTAATTAGAAACATTTAAAGTTTTTAACCTTCAATTAGACTTGTTCTGATTCATGTTAATATAATTCAATCCCAATAATAAAAAAAAAACCTCGACCAGCTTTATTTTGTATAATTACAGTTCAGAAGAGACACTCTTGTTGTATATTGGAAGTATTTCCTCACTTTTTCAAATTCACTGCTATATATCAAAATGATATTTGCATATTAAATATCGGATTGTGGAACAATTAAATTAAACTGGCATT
>NW_009954543.1:2585879-2611931 GCF_000747805.2 Chaetura pelagica
GCATTCCTGGGTGTAAAGTTGCTAATCCTCTTTCCGAAGAAATTCTTTGTTCTTAAAAGCACTGGAATTTAATTTGCTGCAGACTATGCTCAGATTTATTTGTAATGCTTGTCTACAAGTTAATCAGCCAAACAAGCGCTGTCTGCTACTGTTTGGCATTTAATTTAGCATTTCTTCTCTCTCTCTTTTTCAGGATAGTAAGCAGCTTATAGGAAAGTGGTAGGTGACAAACTTGGTCTATTTAGGATTAGTATATTTTATCTAGACTTGATTGAAATTGTGCTTACTGAAATTGATAAGTCAAAGGGGCAGCTGCAGAGTCTGCTGAGATTGTGATTATTTTTCTTCTTAACACAGTCCTGTGTTTCTAAAACGCTGCATAAGTTTTCTGATTAATGTGTGGAAAGAGGCATCTTGCAGAAAAAGTAATACTTTGTCCTCATTGTTTTTGTGTTACACTTGTCCACAACTCAGTAGTAACCTAATATTTTGGGGTTTTGCCTTCCAAAGACAAAGTATGTTTTTTTCCTAATTGCCCCTAAAAGATTTGAAATACCAGTTATCCCTACTTGAATCAACTAATGGAATTCCTGCATTTAAAAGATCTTAACTAAGGAAAAGATTGTGCTGGAACAATGTCCTGCTGTGGGGTGTGTGAAAATGAAAAGCACGGTGTTGAAGCATTACTTCTGTTCTCAGAGGATTTTGTGGAGCTCAAAGTCTTATAATACAGAAGAATAGAAATATGAGTATTTGACAGAAAGATGACACTGAGGAGTTGATTTCCTTTTATAGTGATTAAAGCATATAAGAGGTAAAAGGATAAAATCTGAGAATTGGAAGTAAAATTAAAACTAACTTAATAAAACTAGTACTTGATGTGATTTAGCAACTACTTCTTTGGTACTGGCATTTTATTTCTCAAAACTTACATTGGTTGCTACGGTTCAGTGGTTACAAGTAGGACAGTAAGCAAATGATCCAAGTTGTTGGGCCTCTGAAACTTCTGTAATTTTCTAAAAAGGTGTCACATCATCTCTGAAAATATCCAGGATTTCGTGATGGATCATCAATTATTAGTAACCACATAAGCATATTAGGACACTGAATATGAATCTTCCTGACTTTTTTTGCTATTTAGAGTAGGTTTTCTTGCTCTTGTCTCATTTCAGAATTTTTAGGAGTATAGCAATACAATGCATGTATTTTACCAGTGGATAAAGTGGCACAGGATCAATTACTGTATGCTGTGTTATATTTTGAGTATGCTTTTATTATATAACGATATGGCAAGTATTTTCAAATAATTTTTTTCCACAAGGAGGGAAGGAATCTTAAAATCAGTATTTTGCTGAAGAAGAAAATAGCTTATAATGTTTTGAACCATGGACAAATTACTGTTTCCTTTTTTTGTTTGTTGGGGAATTGAAGCCTTAATGAATGTAATGTGGAAGATCGAATAGGAGGTGTATGTGTATCCTTTTCTCTAGTCCAGTGTTTTTTGCAACTCAATTACTTCTCTTCTTGGGCATCAATTATCTGTTTTTCTTTTTTCCTTTGTTGTGAAATAATAGTAAAAGTGATCAATCTTCTTAGGTGCTGTTCCATTTTAGACATAGATTACCTTTCAGCATGTGCTTTTATTATGTATTGCTGATTATGGTGGTTAGTTGATTTTAGTGATATAACTTGTTTTAAAATTATCTGTGGATTTGGTAAGAGTATCTAAAAGGGTAGTAATGAAGCTAGAAAAGAGAGTGTTCAGAGCTAAGACCGTGGAGATTGTGGTCCCTTTAAATGTGGTGTTACTGTTTGGAGCTAACTGTCTCAACTTGCTCTGGATATTTTTGGAAATCAGAGGTACAGTAGAGACTTGTGTGAAACTTAGTTACAACTGCTGCTTTGAAAAACTTGCAACTCAAAGCCCCAGGGATAAGAAAATAAGTGTTAAATCTCAATATTTGGTAAAATGCAACTGGGTGACATAGTGGGAAAGGAAGAAGGGTAAGGTTTGAGTGAGATGATAAAAATTGGGTCAGAGTTGTGTATATACATTATCCAGCCACAAATGTGTTGTGCGTATGTGTATGTATTTATAGATATATGCTTGTGTTGTGAGGTATCATCATAGCAAGAAAGCTGAAAGCTCTGGGGCTTATCTGCTTGCTGGAAGGACAGCAAGACTAAGCAGGGAATGATAGTATAAAAGGTGAATAGAAAGGAAATGAGGCAAGTAATGCACCTGACAGATACCAGAACAAGTAAACTGAAACACGTGGTAGTTTGGTGGTATGAGTCTCTTTTGAAGCAATGCGAAGTAGAGGAGCAGCAGTGATTGAGAGGACAGAAGAGAGAAATGCAGCTGATTTCTAAGGCTTCATAGAGTTTGATGGATAAATAACATTTTTCAGTGTTGCTAGAACTGCCCTGTTAAGCTTTTGAAGGGCTGTTCTCGTTTGTTTGGTGGCAGGTAGCTAGAGAAGAAAGCCTTTCTCAGAGACAATACCTCCAAATAAGGTAGCCTTGGTTGCTCTGTAAATTAAGTGTATTTTATTATAGCTGTGCCTGGATGCTCCTGAGTCCTTGAAGTCAAGCTGGTAGGCGGATGCTCTTTTGCTCTCCACTGGGAGCAAGTTCTATCATCATGTGCTACAGAACACCAAAGCATGATGTAGTCTTTAGTTCTTAATTGCAACTCAGCTGATAAGTTAGCTTTTGTCTTGAGTCCTTCAAAGGCGATCATTTCAAAACACAGTTGGCACATCTCTGTACTTGCCCCCTACTATAAGATCACATACTAGTTTCATTTCCTTTGGAGTGGCACAGCATGACTTCTATGTCATCTCTGAATTGTGCACTGAGATCTCATACTTGCAGCTGTTTTACATGCCTGATGGTTGATTATTCTAGACTTGCCCTTTTTCCTTCATGCTGAATGCAATTATCAAAATACTCTGAATCTGCATGTAATTAAGCCCATCTCCACACTTGATTCTTTCTTGTAGAGTTGCAAGACTTATATATCATTAAGTACTGTAACAGTCCTGCAGCAGAGGAGGACTGTACTATAAATCTGCTTAGTAAAAATCTAAACCATGCTTTAATGAAGTAGAAATGAGCACTTTGCACCTGTCACTAAAGTGTGCAAGATTTTAAACTGGTGTTAAATCCATTTCTGTGGTGTTCTGAAAAATGTCACCTTAAAGTGTATTTCATTGGGCAGCAAAATACAACGTAAAATAACAAAAAAAGCACCACATTTAAAGGAGTATAAGGTTAGAGGCATTTTTATTTAGGAGCTTATGGACTCTTCTGTTAGGAGCTAGGATACTGTAAAAATATGTAGCTGTTTTTTGTTGTTTGACAGATCATTCTTGAAATCTTCTAGATCAAATGACATTGACTATAAAATTAAAAGTGCTCCCTCAGTGAAAGAGTAAAGACTTCTGTTTCTGCTCTCTTTGTAGTCTGCAGCCCAGGACGTGGTTGGCTTTCTGAACTGCCAGTGCACGTTGCTGGCTCCTGTTGAGCTTCTCATCAACCAGCACCCCCAAGTCCTCCTCCTCCAGACTGTTTTCAATCCATTCCCCGCCCAGCCTGTATTTGTGCTTGGGATTGCCCTTACCCAGGTGCAGGACCCTGCACTTGGCCTTATTGAACTTCGTTAAGTTTGCACGAATCTACCTCTCAAGCCTGTCAAGGTCCCTCTGGCTGGCATCCCTTCCCTCCAGCATGTCAGCCTCAGCCTCACCACACACTTTGGTGTCATCAGCAAACTTGCTGAGGGTGCACTCTATGTCATTGTCCATGTCACCAACAAAGATGTTAAACAGCACCAGTCCAAGTACTGACCCTTGGGGAACACCACTCATCACAGGTCTCCATCTGGACATTGAGCCACTGATCTTTGGGTCATGCAGTCTTTTGAGTGCAACTATCTGGCCAGTTCCTTACCCAACGAATGGTCCATCCATCGAATCTATACTGTTCCAGTTAAGATACCAGGATGCCATGTGGGAAAACGTCGAAGGCTTTGCACAGGTCCAGGTAGATGTCGTTGGTTGCTCTTCCTTTGTCCACCAATGCCGTGACCCCATTGTAGAAGGCCACCAAATTAGTAAGGCAGGATTTGCCCTTGGTGGAGCTATGTTGCTTTAGCAGTGCCATCAGGAGGATCTACTCCATGATCTTGTAAGGCACGGAGGTGAGACTGACTGGTCTGTAGTTCCCTGGATCTTCCTTTTTTCCCTTTCTTGAAAATGGGAGTTATGTTTCTCCTTTTCCATTCAGTAGGAATATTGCAAGACTGCCAAGACTTGTCAAATATGATGGACAGAGGCTTTGCAAATTCTTTGGCCAGTTCCTTCAGGAGCCATGCATGAATCCCATCAGCTCCCATGGAGTTGTGCACCTTCAGGTCCATCAGACAGTCATGAACTTGCTCTTCTCGACACTGGGGACATGTTCCTTTTCACAGTCCATGCCTTTGCCTTCTCTAACTTGGGTGGTGTGACCAGAGCCTTTGCCAGTGAAGACTGAGGCAAGGTAGTCATTGAGTACCTCAGCATTCTCTATGTCCTGCATGGCCAGGTCTCCAGTCACCTTCTGAAGTGGGTTCACGTTTTCCCTCATGTTCCTCTTATTGCTGACATACCTGTAGAAACCTTTTTGTTGTTCTTAACATCCCTGGCCAGGTCCAATTCTGTCTATGCTTTGGCCTTTCTTTCCTGGTCCTTGCTTCTCTGACAACTTGCCTGTACTCCCCCCAGGATACCTGACACTTTTTCAACTCTCTTTGTACCTTGTTTTTACATTTAACTGTGTCCAGAAGCTCCTTGCACTCCAGTACTGCCTACCTTCCTGTTTGTTGGGACACATAGCTGCTGGGCATGGAGGAGGTGATCCTTGAATATGGACTAGCTTTCCTGGGCTCCCCTTTCCTCCAGGGCATTGTCCCACAGTACCCTACCAAGCAGACCCTTGAAGAGATCAAAATCTGCTCTCTTGAAATTTGATATAGTGAGCTTGCTTTGCTCCTTCCTTACCGCTCTGAAGATCCTGAATTCTCCAATGTTGTGGTTGCTAGAGCCTAGTCTCCCATTAAGTTTTACATCATCAACCAGCCCGGCTCTGTTGGTGAGAATAAGGTCCAGCAAAGCACATTTTCTTACTGGTTTCTCTACCATTTGGAGGAGGAAGTTGTCATCACTGCACTCCAGGAACTTCCTGGATTGCTGGTGCTTTGCTGTGTTGTCCCTTCAGCAGATACAGGGAAAGATCTCAGGACTGTCAGGAAATTTTTTTTAGTAGAAGACCCACGTACAAAAGTTTGCTATCATAAGAGGAACCTCCCTTAAAAATGGCAATGCATGACACTTAGCTTCAGAATGTTTTAACCAGATTTTAATTTCTTTCCTCATCTTCTACTGTCATACTAAATATATTATTTATATTTAATAGTTAAATATATCTCACATATCTCAAGACATTTATGTGAAGAATTGAGGAACAGACAAGTGGTTGTGAAATGTTTTAATGTGTTCCAAAGTGAATAAATGCAAGAAAAGGCATTTGCTGCTGAAATGCAAGATTTGACAAAATAACTCGTTTGGGTTAGTTTAGTGTACAGGAATATATCTATCAACAGATGTCAAGTTAAATCAAGAGGTAAATAGACTTAAGCAAAGAATTGTGACATCCATTGTCAGCAGACCTCAAGATACCAGTTGCCATTGGATTTAATCTACCATAAAAACAATGAGAATATTTCTACTTGATGTTGAGAGATTACAACCTTCTTTCACCCAGATTGCTTGTTTAAGAGTCTGCATCATAAAATTAAGTCTTGATGATTTTATGCTGGAGATAAACTACTGGGGGAAGAGGCTTGCTTGATTTGTAGCAGCAGGATATAGAGGTTTTTAAAAATGTTTAATTTAATTATGGTTATATCTAATGCCTGAATCTACCTACAAAGAATTGTTGTTTGTCCTGCTAAGAAGAATGGAGATGATTAATATAAATATATATAAATTCAAATATTTGTGAATGTTGAATGCAAATTGTATTAGGTAACTGTTGGCTAGGACTGAGGAGTTTGTAGGGGGTGTAATAGCTTTTAATTAGAGTAACTGTATGCAACTGAGAGGCAGAGGAAAGGATGAAGAGCCTCTAGACATGTAAGCCCTATACTTAAAATAAACTTTTATTTTTATACTGCTGAGTCCTCTGTAGTGCAATAAAAGCATTACTTCTCCTTATGAAGCTGGACTCTGAGACAGCTATTAGTGAAGTTGGATTTTGTGTCCATTCATATGTACATTTGTGTATAATGAAAAATGGGTGTTTACTAGTTCAGTGCACATTATTTAGAAGTTCTTAAATACTGCTTTCTTGAAACAAGCAAATGACTGTGTCAAGTAGGTAAATTTAGTAAAGGAGATGACTGCTGAACAGATGCATTCCGAAAAGTGAGAGGGGAAGGTCATGTGTTTGGAAAATGGGATAATGGTAAGAGTGGCTGTGCATCCTTTCTTAGCTCCAAGGACTTCATGTTAGAGGGAAGATACTGCTGAGTTTTAGAATGCTTTTTTCATTCGTCATACAACGAAAAACCACATTGCAATGCAAAGAACAATTTTTTGTTCTGAGTATAGATCATCCTTGAAGATTTGTTTTGAGCAGGTTGTGGGTTTTTTTTATACACTTCTTCCGGCATGATTGTTGCTGTATAGTTCTCTAGTTGTCTAATTTTTTTTTATAATAGTACTTTGCTGCATTCCAACATTGTATATTCCAACACTGTGTATTCCAACACTGCTTAAATATACATTAGTCATTGTTGTGATAACACCAAAGTTATAAAGTTTTTTCATATTTTTATTTTGGTATTTTTTAAAAATAATCCAGTTTATTTACATTTTTCTCAGTGGCTGTCTAACAGCATATATTCCTGTTTCTAGTAAAATAAAGAAAATAATTAGTATTTTACTCAACTGATACTAATTGTGCTGGTAAAGTCAGTGAACTATGTACCTTGGAGAAGGTTTGAGGCAAATGCATACCCCAGGGACAAAAAAAATGCAACAGTGAAAACTTTTCCAGTGAAGACTAAGCTTTGCATTTTCTTATTATGAACTACTGGTGTATTGTATGTAAACGTTAACCTAGTAAAAGTAGTCTAGTTGCTACCTGGGGTTATCATAGGGCAGGCTAAAAGGATAGCATGAGCTTGCATTTTAGTCACAGCGAACAGAAGAGTTAGGGAAGGTAAATATGTAGATTTGTGTCCATTTGTATCTTTAATTAAATATCAGATAGTTCAAATAAAATATCAACTACACTATAATTTAGCAGGTTCTCAAGGCATAACTTTCAGCTGAGCAATTAATGACTTTCAAAACTCTGCTGCTCCCTTGGAGTGCTTACCCTCATTATCAAACATGAAAAGCAGTCATATTGAAGGTGCAGATTTAAATGTATTCAAGCTTTTGTGTAGCTATTTCTTGCCCAAAAAGTTGTCCGAATTTCCAGATTTTTCAGATGAGCTTCTTATTAAAGAAATCAGTATTATGGGAGTTGGGGTGTGTTTAGTCTGTATTTATCTCTGAACAAAATTGCTTACAAAGAACAAAAGCAGCTACTATTTATTTTTTTTTTTAGAGAAATCCCAGCTTAGTTCTGAGCAGTTCTCAAGGTTTTCTGTTGTTTAGAAACAATAAAGTGAATGAGTGTATCTTTCTGTGCCATCACCTAAGAAACCATTTTCAGAATACACAAGAGCTAACTTCCAGTTGAAAAGTGACCCTATAGAAAAAGTATGACTTCCTTTGCCTGCCATATACACTGTGTAGCTCTAGTGCAATAGGAAAGATGCTTTATTATGCAGAGATTTTTTTTTTAGTTCTCTCAGTCTTTAAAGCTTCATCTTTTATAAACTTCTGGACTGTTGCGTAAAAATTGGCATGTTCAGAGCCAGTGATCAGAAGTATCTCCTGAAATTTCTGGGTGTCCCACTATAGTACTTCACTTCCGTTATGCTACAGAGATGATAACGTAACAAATACAACAGAGTGTCGTACTCGTTTCGTTCATATGAACACAGATTTAAGATTATTTTTAAAAGTTAGTCTAAATGTTTTGATCAGTATTTTTAAAAAACTAATGCATTGCTATTTGAAGGTGAAGGAGTATTTAATGAGGCAAAAATAGGGCAGAAATGTAAGAAATTTTCAGCCATCTCATCAATCAACTAGTCTTACATGGCTACCTAAGGTACAAAAACTTTGTATCTGCAAATACTTTTAACTTTCTGGTTAAGCAGTACACCTACTGCTTAGCAAGAGTGAGAACTTCTGCCTAGAGTTCTAGCATAGGGGAAGATTCAAGCACAGCACAGAGTTTATGTTGTAAAAAAAACTTTTCAAGTAAGCAGCCATGCAGAAGTATTCCAGGCTTAATTGAAACTGCATGGAAATTGTGATGTTTTCATAGACATTTTTGTGGAATCAGGGAAAAAACTACCTTTAAATTAAGAGCTTCCCATCAAATGTTCTGTTTTCACTGATGCTTATGTTAGAAAGAGCTGTTAGAAATGACACACATCAGTTCTTATAGCTGTCTATTCAAGCCTGTCTGTTTGGAGAAGTAAAGCATTTTCTTGCAAGACATTGCTTTGGCATCTAAATCTCAGTAACTGGTTCTAGTACTAGGAACATAAGTCTGTTACGCCTATTGATGTAACTCATCGTGAAACATTCTTCTTCCTTTAGCAGCATTAGCTGTCTCTTACTATTACTGTTTTTTTCAGCTGCAAAGAGAGAAACGAATGGATGTACCTATCCAAAAAATACCATCAGAAAGTGCAGCATGGGTGATGTTTATAAAATTTGGCTGTTTTTTTCCAGTATGTTTGGATTGGTGATTACAGTAGAACTGTTTCCCTAAGTAAAGACTGAACTTTGAGAAGAAAATGTAAGCAAAAACCACTTAAGAAGGGCAGAGTTAAATCTGAATAGTTCACATTGGTGTGTTATTCACAGTGAAATTATACTGTGAAAGGCTAGAACAAGCTGTCCAGATTTGTATCAATCATTTTACCAACCAGTGCACAGTATCCTAAGCCAGCTATAGCAAAAGTGGTACTGTTTTGGGACATTCTCAATCCTTGCTTTTCTGAAATTCCTCTTTTGAACAAAACCATAGGGTTTCTTGTATGTAAGGTTTTATGTTTATTTTCTTTAAGTCTTGTCTTTAAAGTGAAAAAGGTTGCTTTAGCGAAGTAGAGAGAAGTAAATAAACATTTTCCATGTCATCTGTAAATCATTTAACTATCTTAAAGGTTTTTTTAAAAGTAGAAGAGTAATATTGGTCTATTAGCTGTTACAGTTACTGAACAGTAATGTAAACAAAAAACTTGAATATTTCTATCATTATCTAAAAATCTGGAAAAACTTGGAATAAATTCCTCTTTGACAGGTCAGTATTTTCCCAGACAATCTGTTTACTTTCAGCTGTAATAGGTAGAAATTAGCTCAAATAAAAACGTTAGAACAGAAAACATTTTTTCTGGTGATTGGACACCTTCAATCACCTGTCTCAAGTGACAGGGTTCTAGCAAGGAGTAGAACAAATCAAATGCATTTAGTGTGGTAGGGTTGTTGCATTCACATGATTTTTAAGTGCTGCTTGGCAAGAATTCTTCTAAAGATGCAGCATATTTTTTCCCTTTCTGGTTAGTTTTCCTTCCTGTGTGTGAAGGTGTAGAATCAGTGAGCAAATTAGTGTAAGGTTGCATGTTGAGCCTCAGATAATAACAAATGTAATCAAAAGTAGGGAGTGCTTTCTATAGGAAATATACCTGAGTAGGTGAGTACTGCTTAGTCTGGAGAAGAAACAATGAAACAGTATATATGCCACTAATGAAATTATAGAATCATAAAATCGTTTTGATTAGAAAAGGCCTTTAACATCATCAAGTCCAACCATTAACCTGTTACACTGACAAGTTCACCACTAAACCATGTCCCTAAGCACCACATCTACACATCTTTTAAATACCTTCTGGGATGGTGACTCAGCCATTTCTCTAGGCAGCCTGTTCCAGTGCTTGACACCCTTTTCAGTGAAGACATTTTTCCTAATATCCAGTCTAGCCCTCCCCTGGCACAGGCCATCGCCTCTTGTTCTCTCTCTTGTTACTTGGTAGAAGAGACCAACACCTCTCTACAGCTTCCCTTCAGCCAGCAGTAAGACCTCAGCCTCCTTTTCTCCAGGCTAAACAACTCTAGTTCCCTCAGCCATTCCTCCAAAGACTTGTGTTCTGTACCCTTCACCACTTTTGTTGCCCTTCTCTGGATGTGCTCCAGCACCCCTCATGGCTTGGGTGAGTGTAAGCTTCGCTGGGTAAGTTACTGGCCAGATGCATGGACCCAAAGAGTTGTGATGAATGAAGTTAAATCCAAGTGGTGGCCAGTCACAAGTGGTGTTCCACTAGCTGAATGTGAGCCAGTAGTGTGCCCAGGTGGCCGAGAAGGCTAGCATCATCTTGGTGTGTATCAGAAATAGTGTGGCCAGCGGGAGTAGGGAAGTGATCATTTGTACTCTGTACTCTGTACAGTGTACAGTGCTCTGTACTTAGCACTGGTGAGGCAGTTAGGAAAATGGTAGGATAAATTGTGCATTGTGTTCCAGTACAAAGTCTAGAGGCTTCACATGAAGCTAGTAAGAGACTGAACTGGAAACAAACAAAAAGTGGTAGCATTTTGGTTGTTTTCTGCAGAAGGTGGTTGAGGCAACCCTTTGCCACAAGATGTTACAAAGGATAAATCTTTCAGGATTCCAGCCGTGAATCCGCTTACTAGAAACACTGACCCACTGAACCCTCAATTAGTTGGGAGAATAAAAGAGCACTAAGAGGGAAGGGTTGCTGAGTTCCTGTCACTTTGTATTCCTCAATAGGCACTGTTAAGGAGAGGATAACAAGCTAGATAACTTTTGGTTAGGTACAGTACAGCTATTTTATTTATTCCAAGGGAATGTAAAAGCCAGAAATTCTCCAAGTTTAGTTTATGTGCTGTATGAATTGCTTGAGACTCTGAATAGTTGTTTCATTCTTTAAAGCAGTGAAAGTCTTAAAAGTTAAAAATCAAAACCAAAAGAACACAACAAAACCTGCCAAGATTCAGTAATATGTATTTTTTTTTAGTCCATTGGAACAAGCAAACAAGCAAGACCAAAATAGTAAATGGGAATGTGGAAGAGTAATTAAAGTAACAGGTTTTCACTTAATTTTTATACACTGCGTTTTTTTTATTCCATATTTTAGGCTGTTGTATTGTAGAAGGTCTGCTTCCTGCTAATGCAATGTTTAAAATTCCCTAAGATGGCAAGGGATAAGCTACAAATATGGACTATCAGGCAAGCCCTGGAGATTTAGTTAATCTGACCTAGATGTTCTTTTGATGATTGAGACCTGCAGTATGTGAAAACACTTCTCAATTTCAAAATGAAACACAAGGATATCTGTTGTATAACTCAGCTGTCCTTGTAGTGACAGACGCATCAATCATTTCTGAACAGGAAAGGATTTACTATAAAAAGTTTCTAGCTTTGGAGCTGTTGAGTTCATTGGCATTCGGATCAGCAATGATATTGGAAGTTGTAAGGGAATTCAGCATTTGAATTCTCTACCATGTCCTAAAGAGGATTAGCTACAAATGCAGGCAACATACTTTTTTCTTTTTCATTTTCAAAAGCCTGTTGTGTAAGATGTTAATTCTTGACTTAGTTTTCAGCATATTTTATATGAAACTGTTTGGTGGCTCTTAAAAAAGCACATATTTAGCTGTGGGGAAAAAAACTAATCAGAAAAAAAGCAAGTACCTGAAAAGAAAAACTGTGTTTAGTGTATACAATTTTTGAATACTTGAGAAGACACTATTTTTCTGTAACCTCTGAGACTATTTTTATAGTACAGTTAAATAAATAGATAATATGGTCCATGTTGAAGGACTGGGGTGTTAGTGTCCTCTTTTGTAAAAACCTTATAATGATTGCATAAAATAGCTTATATGGTTGACAGGATTATATGGCCTAACATTTACTGTGCAGAATCCAACTTCCTATAACTTAAGCAAATTTAAACATTTTTGATTGAAGTTTTGCAGACTGTTATTTTGGGGTATATGCTGAATTATTTTGGAAAGATGTAATTCTAATAATTCTGCTGCTGAGGAGTATGGGAAAAGGAAACTGTGTTAAAAAGACAAAGTAAAATTGACTTTTTCAGTGGTAATTGTTTCTGCTGCTTTGGAACTGAGACTTGCTATTTCTCACAGCTTTTTGTTCAAACTGCCCCTTAACATCTTTGTGAAGTGGTGTTCAAATTTTGGAAGTCGTACTTCATGTCTAAACAGTAGAGACTTCAAGAGTCAAAACATGTTTCTCTTTAAGGATGAGCAGACATTTCTCAGAATCACTTTAAGCTGTATTCATTTGAATCTGGACACCTGAAATGAGTGTCCTCTCTGTAATTCATCTTTGTGCTAAAACAAGAAGAGTATAACTAAAGTAAATTTGAGTACTCTGTGGGAGGGAAGGGTAAGAGGTGAAAATGATGGATGCTTTGCACATAGGGTTTTTTTTGTGTCATTTTTAAAATAAGTTGGACATAAGTACTGGTATGTCTGTAATGTGTTTCTTCAAGAACTTTGAATTTTCCTGTTTATTTAAGAATTTGTAGAGAAACTGATACTTCGACTGTGGTCTGTGGTGCTGAGAATGGACAATACGATAGTCTGTACCAGATGGAGTTTCCATGGATTGAAAGCTTTTTGGGAATGTGTATTTTATAGCTCTAGTCCACTTGAAACAACAAAGGAATGAATAAGCAAAGGCTCCTCAAACCTGGGATAATCAATAATAGAAAGAAGTATGACATATTACCTGTTATATGTCAGTTCCTCTGTGTATACACGCAGAAGACTAAGCTTTGGCTCTCTTTTGAGAAAGAATTGCCTTACAGTTAGTAATTGGCAGTACATTACATTTGTAAGAGTTTTTGCTCTGTAAATTCCTAATTTTCTTACTGAGCAAGAGTAAGTCAAAATCTAAAAATAGTAGATTTTTTTTAGATATTAGTTGTAAGAAAATGGATAATCTTAGCAGGAGAGGGGTACCAAATGGTGGTGATGTGGCTGAGAGGCCTGGTTTTCTTGCAGTTGTGTTGAATAAGAATATTTGATTGTGAAGACAGTTTCGAAATATTTTGTATAATTCCTTATGAGTAATACAAATTATTGTTATGGGTAATAGCAATAATATTCTATTACTGTGGTGATAGCAATTATTTAACATTTCAGTTTATCTGAAGTGTATTTTAAATCAACTCACCCGCATTTAAACAAAAGGGAAAATGTATTGAATAAAATGACTGCAATTTTTAAGTCTATCATAACTAACTTGATTATTTATGACTTACAGTCTCATTCAGGTTTCAAAAAACAAAAGCTATAAGCATTATGTGCACATGTACTATGTTTACTTTTCTTTAGCATGTTCTATGCAAAGTAATGTTTTTCTTTTTGTGGAAATATTTTACAGACTCCTGGCTTGAGAGCACACTCTGGAAGATTGCAGTGGTTTGCAAAAAAGTGTATATCAAATAATCAGGTATGTGGCTTGTAAGATGAATTCTGTGTAGCTGTCAAGAAAAATTGTTTTGAAAGATTTTATTGCTTGATTTTTATGTTTGCGAAAGGACTTTTGTGACAGGCTGATGAGGTGAACTTAATGCTCTTTGTGAATGCTGTTGTATACTTAAACAGAAACCTTATTTTAGCTGAATGCACACAGCATGTAATTGCACACTTATTGAAAAATAATTGTTTGTCTGAGGTATAACTCTTCTTCCTTCTTTCTTTTTAAAGATGGAGACACTGGAACACTTGGTAGAATTAACTCAAAATCTATTTGAATGTGATAGAGATGAGATGTACTACTACTTGCTTCAATTGTGTGGTAAGTGAACTTGTGATCTTTTTATGTTATAATCTTTTTCCTTTTGTGGTTGGAGATGGGAAATAACCCTGAACTGGAGAGGAGTTTTAACCTGATAGGCAGTTAGCATGAATACTGCTTCTGAGACATCTTGAGGGGTAGAGTGTGCAAGGTTTTTTTACATGCAGACCTCAACACTTAGAAACTGTGTACTATAAGGCTTCCAGTTGATGCTATTGTCTTGTGTCCTAATTTGAAAGTTTACTCTATTTTGTTTTTTAGTATGCTTGAATAAGAAAAACTGCTCATTTGTTATATCTTTGTAACTGATAAAGAACAGGAGTCCCCTGTAATGGGGTGTAGTTTCGAAATGTGCCTTCTTTTTTTTAATCCACCAATTCTTTACCAGCCACAACCTAACTTTTGTATCATCTGTAGGAATGGAAAAGGTTATAAAATTTCATGTTCAATTCTATGCTGCAGACTTAGCTTAGGATATATGTATAGTGGTTTTCATTTTCCTCTTTTCTGTAGTTTTCAGTCTGTTGGTTTTGTTATACAGTGTATCATGCTGTGTTATACATAACAAAAATTGTGGAAATTTCAGATATTTTTAAGTCTTGGAAAAAAAACATTTTGTGTAAGGTTGGACACAGAGTTCTAAATAGTAAACTGGTACATTAAAAAAAGCATCACAGTGATAAGTATGTCTTTCATTGAAGTGCATATACATTAATCAGTCATAACAGCAGTTTGGTCAATGGAATAACCTGCATTTGATCTTGAAGTAATTTTAGGCTGTTCCTTATATATAGTTTTGGATTACTAGAGCTAGCAATGTTTTAATGCCAAATAAATTCTATTTGACCCCTCTTTTTCTTTTCTTATGGTAATGGAGGAGCCCATTGCACTTAAAACAAGCAGACGGAATGAGTATTTTCACAAAAAAAACCACAACAAACAAATACAAAAAAATCACCAGAGACCCCTTTCAAACTTTGTTGCTTTTCATTTCCTGAACAGACTCAGGAAGCTTCAAAGCCAAACTGTAACATTACCCATTCCTTGTTTCCATATACTGATGGCTCACCATCAGAAATCAAGTAGGTCAAGGGAAGCAATCTTGTCTCCATAGGGAGGGAACCTTCTTATTTCTCTGCTCGTCCTGTTCACCTCTGGCAGTGACTAAATCTGACAGTGTGCCTGTTAGGAAGAGTATTGAAGAAGATACAATTTATCAAATTCTCTCCTGCAAAATCTTCAGTCTTTCAAAAGACAAAACCAATTCAGTCCATTCGAAGAAGTGGAAAACATTTGTGGGTTTCTGTCACCATAAAAGACAAAAACCATGCACATTCCTGCTTTCAGCCATGTTAGATTGTCTGTCAAAGCTGCCCCACTGTACAGTTGTCATTGTGCACCTAAGCTATAACTTCAGATCTATTTTAAGTGTATAAAAATATTATCAACCATTTAGTGCCAACTGTGATAAAAAATGTTGGAAACAATATATTTGTTTTTGTAGATTCACAGAATAATTTATGCTGGAAAGAGCCTCAGGAGTTTTAGGCCTAGTCCTTCCCCAGAGCTAGGACAGCTTCCAAGTTAGGTCACATCATGGCCTTGTGTAGTAAAGTTTTGAGTGCCTTCAAGGGTAGAAATCAAATAGCCTCCCTAGACAACCTGTTCCAGGGTTTCATCATCCTCCATTGCTGCAACTTCTGACCATCACCTTTAATCTTTTGCTGTGTACTTCCAAAGAGGACTCACTCTTGCCTGTAACTGTCAGTTAGGTAACTGAAGGTATAATCTCCCGATAGGCTGTTTTTCTCGAAGTTCCCTAAAACTCATCACCTTCAACTTCCTTATTTACTCCATATGCTCTGTTCCCATGTCAATCTTGATGAATGCATTTGCTTCTGTTGCCAGCATCTCTTTTGTAGTTGTAGAGCCCAAAGCTGGACACAGTCTCCTAGATGTGGCCTCACAAGCTTTGAAAATAAAGGACAAGCACATGAAAAAGTGTTAAGTTGTTCTCTGGCCTGCTCTGCTAACTGCAATAGTAATCTGCTTTAAATTGTTATCTGCAGTCTTGAGTCCTTAAAACCAATAATTTTTTTTTACTTAAGGTAGTCACCAAATTGACTGCCTCTCCCAGAAACTTAAGTGATGCCAGAAGCTTGTTGAAACTGGACTTGCATCTTGAACCAGCGCAGTTGTACATATCTGTGTTTTTGTAAACACATATATTGAAATATAGAGATTATTGCATTGAGATAGTGTTTGTAAAGAAGTGTATGCTGCTTTCAAACACCAGTATAAGAGTTCCAGTGTGTCATGCTGCTTCCAGGTGGCTGCTCCGGCTTTTCCTTGCGTTATGACTTATTCCAGTGGTGCCTGAGCTGCAGAACAGCTGTAGTTGCTTAGCTGAACAGTGGAACAATAGCTGAAGAACTGCTGTTACAGGCTGAGATACTGCTGTGTGACTAATTCTTCCATCATCCACCTTCTGAATTAGTATCCTTGCCTTGTATCCTTCATTTCTGGGATTCTGAATTAAACCATTGAAAGAACAAATAACAGCTGGCAGACGTTGGGCATAGGTAGCTGTGAATAGGACCTACAACCAAGGCTGTTCTGGTGACTTATGATAGGAGGCATAGGAAACCACCTGCTGTATGTAGTTAAATAGCAATTAATGGTTTTCTTTCACAAAGTCCAACTATTAGCATTTTTCGTACAGTGGTAGAAATATAAATTGCTATTCTTGTTGAAAGTAGTTGAATAATGCTGTGAATTTGGTAGCAATTTATTGTTTTTCTCCTTCATAAAACTTACCTTTTCCAGTCTTCGGGTACATATTTTTTTTTTCCCTAGCGAATTGAGAACCTGAAGGCCTAGAACATTTCTTTGACTTTAAAGTGGTAAACTTCTGGGATGTAGATGCTTGAATTCAGTAGCAACATATCCAGAGGATTTAATTTCAGGAATTTCAGTATAGAACTTAGAAGTCACACCTTAGAGTGTTAATGTTCTGTAATAATTTAGAAATTTTTGTAGCTGTTTTTACAATTAATTAGGAGGAATACTTCTGGAATATTTTTTAGTTGATTTCTCATTAATTTGAAAATTCATACAATCCTTTTGCTTTTTTTTTTTTTCCTATTTGTATCTTCTGGTGTCCTCTGTATTGTAAAAGCAGATTAGAACTTTTCAAGTTGATCATAGGAAACAGAAGCACATGATAAATTGATCAGTTATTTTAAAAAAATACCTTTTTAAATAACTTTATGTACATATGCATACTCTAAATGTGCTTTTATCTGAAGAATTGAATCTTGTTTCAGAGAACAATGGTGACTGGAGAAAGGCTGAAGCTGTTTGGACTAAAATTCAAGAAGAAAATGTTGTCCCTCGTGAGAAAACACTAGCCTTACTGGCTGATATACTTGAGAATAATGGTCAGGTTGTTCCATTTGAGGTACCTAAGGTAATTCATTGAAGCTTAACTTTCCTAGCTACCAGTACTTTTGAACATGTTTATTTCTATTGAAAGATGTTGACAGCATTGCATAACTTATTTGTTTTAAAGGTTAGACATGAAGATACTAGAAGTTTAGGTGATTCTACCATGGAAGAAAGAAAGATAAGGATGCTTTGCAGGAAAAACAATGCAAAAGGTAAATGGAAAACCACTGCTTTTTGTTCTTGTTCCCCCTCCCAGCATTAATTTTAAGTTTTAAGTTAACTACAGAGCAACAGATGGTTGCTGCTGCTTTTTGTTGGTTTACTAGTATGTTAGGAAAGGTACCTAACATTACCTGCCAATATTCTGCTTCAGAAGCTGACACAAGAAAGATCTGCTAAAACAGTTAAAATGTCATTGAAGTGCTGGCTTTTAAACACATTTTTCAAAGCCAGTCAAGGGTGAAGTCACCAAGTTTGAAATTACTGAAGTATGGCTGGTCTGTAGTTCACTTGATACTGTTGGGTTAACATCATGTTCTAAACTTTTCAAATATATCCATTAAACACGAGAAATAAGTTTACATACAGGATTCATGCAACAATTCCCAGAAGGTTCCCAGGAATTCTAGGTGTTTGGTCACAATTTTTAAGATAACTGTTTCCCAGCAAAAGAGGATTCCAGTTTGGTATCCTCAGCAAACTTGCTGAGGATACACTCGGTCCCCTCGTCCAGGTCCTTGATGAATATGGTGAACAAGACCGGACCAAGTATTGATCCCCGGGGACATCAGTGTTTACAGGCCTCCAACTTGACTCTGCTCCATTAATCTCAATCCTCTGAGTTTTGTCACACTGCCATTTAAGAATTCTGCATTATATCTGCCATAAAGTTACTGTTTTAAGCACATTTTTCAGTAAATTATCCCCACATATTTTGTTGTTTAAACATATATTGTTTGAGAGGAAGTGATCTAGAGCTATTGGGAATTAAGGGAAAAAAGAAAAATATTGAAAACAATTCCTCTTTTGTTGGGAAACAGTTATCTTTGTCTTAAACTATAAAAACTAAGTTGTCACTTTTATGTAATAGGATAATGTAATTTTGATGTGAATGTAATAGAGCAAAATATAACTTTTTATCAACATCAGCTTTTTGAGAAAAAAGGATTAAGTTGATCTAGTTATGTAACTAATATAATGAACTTATCAGCTCTGACATGGAGGTGTTTTGAAAATCTGTTCTCTGAAGTGCTTGATTTATGCAAAGTCATTTTTTCATTTTTATCTCGATTCTTCAATGTGAGAACTTGACTCTAGGGGATCATGTTACACATATCCCAAACAGGTGCAATTGCTGAAACACATTTGACTGTCTTGAGAACTGAGACTTTCTTGGCAAGTTGTCATTTTCCCAGCAAATCTTTCTACTTGAAATAACTGCTATAACACAATATGATTTTGAAACCAAGAACTTTCTCTTTTGAATGCTAATGTACTTCAGTAATTTTAGATGCCATCCAAAGAAGTAATAAGCTGATAATACCTGATCAGGCATATCTCTCAAT
Source organism: Chaetura pelagica (assembly GCF_000747805.2). NCBI lineage: Eukaryota > Metazoa > Chordata > Aves > Apodiformes > Apodidae > Chaetura > Chaetura pelagica. Next base: position 2,604,911 of record NW_009954543.1, read on the forward strand.
TTGAGACTCATTAGGTGTATTTCAAACATGTTACTTGCACTGATGCAAAATAATGTTAAGAAAATAATCTGAATAAGATAATAATTCTGAGGTCTGGACTGACATGTACAACAAAACATCCTAGAGCAGGAAAAAATGCAAAACTCCGATGCAAAGATTTTTCATTCTTCACTGAACTAATAATTACAAAAAAATATTAAAATCTATTTCCTTTTAGAAATACACTTTGTGAAGTGTGATAATTGATATTAACAAATGCTTTACAGCATGTCCATGGGTGGCAAAATCCATTTCTGTATCAAACCAAAGGAAAGCAATATTCAAACACAGGGTAAAGCCCTACTTCAGTCTGGAGACAGCAGGTCATTTGTAGGAGTCTTCAAACATAAGGAGGTTTTGGATTTAAATTGAATGGAAAACAGGTTTTCAGTAGCATTGAACAACAAACCTTCCACCAGTCAGCAAAATGTTTGTTAATTAAATAATTAGTTACATTTGAAATAGATTAATACCAGTGGAAGAAATTTTGTTATTGTTGAATGTGATTGCTAGTCTACTGGTACCTCAGATTTCAAAAAAGTGGAAATGCAATAGGCCAAGCTTTAACCTCAGACCAGTAAGTAAACATGGTAGAGCATTTCAAGACCTTTTCTGTGTCATCCTGTTGTTCTTTTCTTGGTATTTTGGTTGACAATGCAATCACTTCTGTAATGTCAGACATCAATCATATTCTCTCTCCAACTCTCTTGTGTGTCTCTGTCAGTCTCATATACATGAAACTCACATACGCAGAAGTGTATTTAGTATTTACCTTGATACTCTTATCCTTTATTTCTGTTCATACATATATTTAGTGTAGCTTCAAGCATCCAAAGTAGATTATGGATGGCAATGTCAATTCTACTTGTTAACTCAATGTAAGAGTTTGTGTTCTAAAAATAAATGTTATGCGTAGTCGTTTTTATGCTGAGATTTCAGGTGGGTTTTTTGTATACTCTTTGTTGAAGAAATTTAAGATTCAAACCAAAAAGCACACCAACAGTTTTGGTTAGGGGAGTGCAAGCTTAAAATTCCACAGCACATTGTAGTAAGTGCTATTAGCGTGATACTTCTTGTAACAGTAAGGTTCAAATGAGTTAATTTCATCTGTACTTTCAAAGTATAAGAAAAAAACTTAGTGCGTAGCTGTGAAATTTGTAGTGATAGTCCATGTATTTCTGAAAAGTTTTTAAAAGTAATTGGGGCTATGCTTTTGAGTTAGCAAAGAGATTATTGCTTGAGTTTCATTAAATGAAATGTGCAGTTACAATCTAGGTGTAAAAGATGATTTGTGGTTCTTAACACAGCCTTCTAGTATATGTTACAGCCTGGATAGCAGTTTTAGCTGCATGTTTATAGCTGCATAATCTTGTTTCAGAAAAATAAATGACTGAAAAGTGTACTCATCATTTTTTCCCCCTTCTTGGTAACATCTTTTCATACAGTGACAGTTATTGTGAATGCATGAAATAAAACTGTTAATCAGTCAAACAAATGTGGCGTAGTTTACTTGTTAAATATCTGTATATTTGTAAATTGTATGTTTTGTATAAATCTTGTCGTAGCCAAATAATTTGATCTCCCCATATTGGATTCCCCTCCTGTATTATTTGTTAGATGCTGTTGTGATCATGCACGAGAAACTGTAACTATATACCCCAGAATTAGGTGTTGCTTTAAAAATCCTGAGTCTTCCCCTTCTAACCAGCTGTGTGCTATTTAAGCAGCAGCCACATACAGGAAAAACAGCAGTACCAAACTTTGTTCTGTGGAGGTATGTGTCAGTTGATTGTTGTGTACAAGCAGTTTTGAACAAGCTGTGACCAGCAGCTGTGGGCTTGAAGTCGTAAGCAGCAGATAAATAGCTTTAAGATGGACCTTTACAATGAATGGCTGACTTCTTTCTGTGATCAACATAAAATGAAATGTCATAATTCAATTTACTTCGTTTTTAGAGGCCTACAATGTTTTCCTGAAAATGGAAGGGAAGAATGAGCTTCATTATCGTTCTTATGAAACCCTTATAAAAGCATTGTTAACAGAGGATTTTCTTGAAGAAGCCATCAAAGTGAAAAACATGTAAGTCTCTTCTGCATTTGGGGGATTTTAGTTTTTTAGCAGGGGCTGTTTTAAAATATTTTCTGGATCATTTTAGATAAGTCCTTATGGGAAAATTGGTCATGACTGGTATTAGGAGTTACAGTAAGAAATACACTAGTGTTTCAGAGTGGTATGCCATATATTAAAAAGGCAATAAGAGTAACAGTATGTATTGCTAATAACTCATTTCAGCTAACAGAATCAACAAATGTGCTTGGTATTAGAACTGAAATACCACCCTTCTGGCAGTCTGCCTTTTCCTCTTTAGAGCAATATCCAAAAAGACAATATTCCTTCACTTAGATGCCTTTGAGCCTTCCCCTCAATGCCCATCCCTGTTGCTGTCCTACCCTACCCACACTCCCTGGCAGCTGGCTGCCTGCCAGATGCAAAATGGTACATTTGACTGTGATGCCAGTGGCTAGGAGATGACTGTAAACCTCAGATCCAACTCTGAGACTTCTGAAATAAATCCACCCTGCTGTCATGCATTATTAGAATCACCAGAATTGAAGTAACCTGTAGTGAGTTTTATGGTACACCACTTGCTTTAATTATTGCCTGTAATGCATGTTCTGGTCAGTTCATAGACTTGAGAGTAAATGTGTTACTACTCATCAATATAGAGGTAAGAAAAACATTTAAGTCATTTAAATCTTTCAGTTTCTTCAGCTGAAACAAGGACAGTGGTTGTCAAGTGTGTTCTCTAACTCAATACAGAGAATGTGGAAGTGCCTGTAGTTAACTTAGTTGATGCACTAGAGCACTATAAAAATGTAATAATTTTTAGAGTCAACTTATTTTTTGGTGTCCTGGAACAGTGTAGTTTAAGATTGTGTTTACTATTTTCACGTTTTCTTTAAAAGCAGTTAGATTGAAGAAATGTCTTTAATTGAAAAAGCATTTGAGTACTACATTCAGAAGAACAAATATGTTATTTCAAATAGGTCTCAGTAACTGGGCTTTATGATAAGGAGCGTCTGTGCTTGATGGATATATGGCTTATATCAAAAGAAAAAATAAAATTAAGCTCCTGAAATTAAAGTAATAAATCTTTGTAAAGAGAAGAGGGAAAAGACATGTTTTAGAAGTGTAAAGAACACTGATAAAATTTAGGTAGTTTGTTAAACATTTGCAGAAAATATTCATGTCCAAAGATGTATTGAAAGATTCTACAGGGAAGAAGCTGGAAACTTTCTACTCAAGGTTTGTGCATACACCAACTACTTCCCTGCTCTGCATTTCAAACACTCTTTTAAGGAAGATGCACAAAGTATTGCATATTATCAGCAGTAATTTGCAGGTTGAAGGACCAGAAGGAAGGTGGTGGCTTCTTCCTGATACTTTGCTGATTCAGAATTCTCTCTTTAGATAAATGTTTTTGTATGCAAATCCAAAATGCAGGAGAAAAATAAACTAAAAGTTTTGAAGACTGAAAGAGATGTGTTCTAAAGGACTAAGACACTGAACCTTGAAATATTTAGGGGAAAAAAAAGAAAATGGGGTTTAATGAGAGATTCTGGTTTTGGTCATGGGTCAAAGCCAAACATCATACTAGCCACTGTGCTTTTCAGAACTCTCATACTTCATCTCATAGCATAGAAGTGGAAAATAATGACTTTCTGAGAAGAGTTTAACAGCTCACTGTTGCATCAAGACAGAAAATGCTTCATATTGGCAGTGTTCGTGGTGTTTATCTGCATATCTTTTTTTTTAGTAACAAAATCATGCTTGCTTTAAGAATTTTCTGAAGTCTGTAAGTTCTGAATTATTCACTAAAATAGCGAAAGCTACTGTGTGTGTATACACATGTTGAGGAATAACAAATTTCTGTGTTACACACACATATCTGCATGCTCAACAATTTTTCCAGCCTCATATTACAAAGAGATTACTTTTTCAAAGTCTAAATGTGTGCAGTGGCCTGAAACTTGTGCAACTCCTGATATTTTAATAAAATACAGGAAAGCTACCTCCATTTATATAAGCAACGTCTTTTTACTGTACTTGGAGCCAACTTGTATATTTAAATAATATCTAGACAACCCAAGTATGAGGGTTGGCATAGGCAACAAAATAAGTAATCTTTTTATTTAACAAGGTCAGATGATTTTAAAACTTCCCTACTGTTACCAGAACTGAGAAACTTCCGTGAGAAAGTGATGTGATAGAAGGAAATTGCACTCCTACGCTGCATTTGACAAAAAAAATACCCCAAACAACCCAGAAGATTACTGGTCTGCTGGTCAACCCAAGTCCAGTTACTTTGGCATTCTAGCACTTTTTGAGGAATATTTACTGCATTTAGTCCAAGAAGTTTTAAATAGAAATTTAGGAGTATTGGAATGATGGATTAGTTCTGTAATAGTAGCTAACATCTATTTAATCACACTAAAGATTGGAAGATTGGAGGAAGTAAATCCTTTGTTATATGTAATTTACAGTCTCATGCATGAATTGTTGACTTAAGGGCTTTGACAGATGGGACAAAGGGGGGGAAAAAAAAGGCGGAACTGAGCAGTGGGTGCTTAGGCAGGGATTAAGAGGATTGGTTGGGAGAGTAAGAAAATCCTGAGTCCAGTGACTGCGTTTGTGAGCCAGGGAGGCTGAAAGTGACTGAGAGGATAGTCATATTGTGTGCAATGTGAAGGATTTTCTTGGGATTGAGGAGAATAATTTAGCAATGACCCTGCTTACCTCCCAATCCGCTCAGCCTCTAAGTTCAAGTAGGTAGGCTGCTCAATTGTTTGCCACAAGATGATCAGTGAGGTTTATCTTGATTGCTGATATGGTAAATGGCAATGCCCCCCTTTTCTGTGTAGAGATTTTGTAATCTAGAAATGAACATTTGTAAAGTTATCCTTATATATTAAAAATGCAGCTGTATGTCATTTAGGAACGGGAACATTTTGTTGTATAAGATCAGTGTGATTGCTGGTTAGTCTCTCTTGACTAATTTTCAGAGTGTTAGAAAAGCTTTAGCAGTGTTACTCAAGTAAAGATTCTCTTTGCTAAAGAAACATGAAGTTTTTTATTACAGGAGATAAAGAATTGATAAGCAAAACACAATTTTAACATGGCTAAGGCAGCAAATGTAGTATGTTCACTTTAAAACCTGTATACATCTAGATGACAGAAATTTGAAAATTAATCAACCAAATGATACGGTGTTCGTTCATAATATGCTTTAGTTTATATTTAAAATATACAGTGCTGAAAATAAAAGTTTCATTTTTATTGCTGGAAGAATAGTTTTACGTTTTATAATTATGGTGACTATTGAAAAAAAGAAGAAAAAGTATCCAGCCTAGGATACAACAGAACAATGCAGGGCATGCAGTTATTTTAGTCATCTAATATGTCAGCACTCAAGAATCTGAACCGATTGTTTAAAAAAAATCTTGTACTTTGTTTCTTTTGTTGCTCACTTCCAACTTTGTCATCTGTCAGAATGCAAAAAAAAATTATCCTTCTATAACCATTGACAGGATAACACAAAAGCTGTCTCCAGGTCGATATTTTGCAGCAATATTTTTAACATACGAACAGTAGTTTTTATAATTTCACCTTGGTGCTCAACCATTTATTATCGTATCAGAAGCATGTCAGTAATTCCTTTCTAAATGTCTGCTTCTTTTAGTGCTGAGACCCACATCAAGGGCTTCACACTGAACAGTGCTGCCAGCAGCCTCCTCATCATATCGCAAGTTAGGCGGGATTATTTGAAAGGTATGTCACAATGCTTGACCTTTACGTCACATTAATGCCTCTGCAGATTTTTCTTGTAACGCCCTTCGAATACTTGGATAAAGGAGTCCATTTAGCAAATTACCTGCTTATCAAGAGCCTTTTGTGGTAGCTGAGAGACGTAAATTACTGTACATGCATTTATAATACAGCTTGAATATGAATGTACTTGTCATTTGACCACTTAGTCCAGTTTCCATTCCATTTAACACAAGATGGGTTTTCTTAAGATGAATCACAGCTCTTCAGACATGCAAAATTTGTGCTCCAGAACGAGAGAAAGTACAGGCTTTCAAGTGCGTTAAAATTCACAGCACAAGTCATTTTGCTTTGAAAATTAACATACTTTAGAGCATCTGAAACAATTCCCAGCAGTTGTTTCTTGCATATTGTGTTGGTTGTGTGAGATACTAGATGAGTTAAATTGACTGTTAAATGTGCATGATTGTGCACTAGATGATTATAATATTGATTTAAAAACTTAATCAAATACTTTCTAATAGTTCTCGATACCAACAGTAGCAAAATACTGAGTTTGTTTTTCTTTTTAATGTAACCATTATGATAAAGAGAAAATGGTGGCTGAAGAGTATGTAAGGTATCCAACAAGATGGTGGGTGAAGTTTGTAGGTATTTCAGTTCTCAGCATTGGTTGTTTTGCAGCCTCAATCTCAGCTCCACAGTGTTTCATTTGACTTACTTAGTTGTTCTGTAAAACTCTTGTTAGAGAAGAAAACTCTGCAAGCACATAGTTGTACATGCAGTGCAGTCTGTTTTGTCCTTATGCAAACATAAGTACAGTGTTGATAGGTATTATCATCAGTACCTTTAAGCACTCACGCAGCAGTGTATTAAAAAAATGTATTGCTCTGAATTGGGTTTTGCCTTCACACCAGAAGGCACACCAAAAAAGTCATTTTTGGTTCTGCCATCTGTGTAGCTGCAGTAGCCCATATCCATGTAAGATCGGTTACATAAAAGTACTCCAAGTGCAGCATTTAGATGTATTTTCTTACAAAAAAAAAATCAAATTCCTTCCCCATTCAGACTCCTGTCTGACATCATTGCCGGGTGTCATCGATTAAAGTATTTGTAGTGAATGCAATTGCTTCTCTTGCTTTTGGCAGCTTTCAAG
>NW_009954543.1:2611951-2627315 GCF_000747805.2 Chaetura pelagica
TTCTTGTCCAGCTTACCACAAAGCTTTGCCAGTTCTTCCTAAATACTACACACCAAAAATCTTCCCTTCTACAGAACATCACTGATGTTTCTGCATTTTGCCAATCTCTTGCGCCAACTAAATTATTTCTTTTTAGCTAGCTTACTAAATTCTTTGCCACATCAGCCCTCTCCCTTGCTGTACTCTACAAGTCTTTATTTTTGCATAATACAGAGTTTCTCAAGAAGTCTGTGGGATAACATTGGTTTGCAAAATTACATTTTTCTTAATCTTGTGCGTTGAACAAGCTCTATTTTGGTGACTTAATTGGAAAGTCAGACTTGATCCTTGTTTATATTTTTATTTGAAAGATACTTGTTCTCTTTTTGTAAGTGAAGCCTTCAAAATGCAAGCTGCTAAATATTTCAATCATACTGGTCATTTGCTGAGGCTCATCAATTACCCAACTAATTTTGGGGGGCAGTCTTTTTTTAATCTTTTTGCTGGTGAGCTCTATTTGACCTACATCCTATGATGGCTTTCACTCACGTAAAACTCGCTTGGTTTTTCACTTGGTTTACCACCATTCTTCGCTGTGTAATGTCATATAGTTAAAAGTTTTCATATAGGTCACAAAGTGTACTTCTAAGAGCTCTAGTATCTTCTAGAAAAACTTGGCAAAACCCAAGTTACTTTGAGTCGGAATTTGAGTTTCACAGTATGGAAGTTGCAGAGGTTATAGGAAAACCTTTTATAAGATAGGTGGTTGGTTTTCACAAGCACATGCTTACCTGCTTTTGAATACTGAAAACCAAAGGGATTAAATCATTAATACAGGTTAGCAGTAGTGAGTGCTTTTGCATAAGGAGAAAATATATACCAGCAGAATTATCTAGTATACCACTGGTACATAATTTATTGCTGTAGTGCTGCTGCACATATGCATCTTTCAAAACTTCTGTCCTTGTTCCTGAGAAAACTGGTCATGCCCCGTGCTAAAGGGAGCTCCACATTCACAGTTGGGAGTGAATTTGAAGTTAGTATGTGTTTTAAGTTTCCATTTTAAATTTTGGGAATCTTGCCCCTGATGTAATGCTCCTTTTTTCCCCAAAAAAGAAAGAGGGTGAGGGGGAGGCAGGTTGGAACCGAGGGGATGCAGAAACAAAATGTGCTATGAAGGAAGATTAGGCATACAGGATGTTTTTTCTTCCTCTCTTGTAAAAGGTAATATTTGGTTTCTGCAGTACCTGCATATTGAATTGGAATGTTAATGCTGTGAAGCTCAAGTGGGTGTATATTATGTTAGAAGCGTTATCCCTTGGTATTATAATTATTATCTTTGATTAATTCTGCCTGTGCTGGTAAGGAGTAAAGAGATTTTTACTAGCGGGGTAAGTCTTTCTCTGTGTGTTTGCTCATGTATAACATAAATTGACAATAATTCTGGTTAGAGAAATGAGGGTGACTGCATCTACAGTGTGTTTAAGGAAATCTGTGGCACACAGACAGGAGATTGATTTTGTGTGAGTTAACATGTGGAATTGGTATGATTTTACGAGTTCTTGAGGTAACTGTCCAATTTTGAGTTTATTTTTGTTCTTTAAAAATTAAATGTTGGTAAGCAAAGTTTTAGTGCACATTTAGAAAGAAATCTGAATACTAGACCTTAGTGTCAATAATGAATTACATTCTTAAGTGTGTGACACTTTTGGGTTTTAGTAACTAAAATTGATTCTATTTTGGTGAAAAAACAAGCTGAAAAGGTCATCACTTTAAGGTCATAAGGGAGGACATTTGTGACAGCTTCTTTTCTTGAGCCGGATGCTAAAATTAACTAAATGTCGACAGTATCATTTTAACCTGAACTACTGTTGAAAGTTTTAATTTGTGTGTGTGTATGTATTCCTGTTATAATTCACTATGATAATTTTGGGACCTACATTCAGCAAGAGAAATATTTTCTGTCCATGTTTTTTAAAGGGTGGGGTTAATGATACCAGCAGCATGGTCATCTTCTGAACTAAAATCTGATTCCCTTTTCCCTTACTTTACTGTTCTTAGGTGCCATGGCTGTTTTAAAAGGAATACTTGACAATGGCGTGTTGCCTAGTAGGGCATCAGTTATTGCACTCACTCAGGCTCTGGCAGAAAAAGGAGATCTAAAGAACCTGCAAGCACTTAAAAACATGTTGGAAGACCTCACGAAATCAATTGGTGTGTCTGCCTCACTAAATGCAAACGCTATTGCATGGGCTCATACCAAGAAGTAAGTATTTCTAGGACTGGTATATGTAATTTTTCCACACAGAGTGGTGGGAGATCACTTATATTATTAATTTCGTTCTGTTTCCATTCTTACAGTGTCCTAGATGCTAAAATTACGGTTGAGCAGTGTGCTGTTCACTTCTCTTCTGGTATCATTTCCCAAACACATTTGGGATTGAAATTCATTTAGTGAAATACAGGGACAGCTATGAAGCATTTGGGAGAGCATAAGGTCTCCTCTGGTGGTGTAATTTAGCTTTGATACCTTTATGCTAACATGCCTCATGTGTAGTGTTCTCCCTGGTGTTGCATCAAAGGCCCTGGGAAATCGGACTGCAAAATCGAATTACTTCATCAATATAAATGTAGAAAAGCTTGGAACTCAGAACCCACAGAAACAAGAATCTACTACCTGTTCAAGTGGTTGAAATGACAAAAATATTGTGTTTACCCTCAAAATGTGAAAGCCAGACATATATCTGTGGAGTAGTTTTAATTTTTTGTTGTTAAAATTGTAGGGTTCCTGTGTCTAATTTGGCAGGAAAGCTGTAGAGCTGCATAGTTCATAACAGATGCCTTATTGCCTGAGGCATGGTAGGCCAGAGAGAATAGTCAAGTGTTGGGACCAGCAAGAGGACTTGACTTGAAGGATAACCATGCAGGCCAATTCCAGTAGTGAGCTCACTATATTTTCAGCCACTAAAAACAATCCTGATCCTGTAAATAATGAGTGGTTGTTGGCACAAAGTTCTAGGAAGTGCATTGACTTTTGACTGAATTAAATGCTCCAAACAGGGAGATACACAGGATGTCTCATAAGCTGCATATTTTCCTGTATTCCCATGCCATAAAGGTACTGCAAAGCTATCCCATTTTCTTAAGATGTAGATTGGTGACAGGAATAAAATAAATAAATCACTGTATGCAGGCACAGGTTATTTAAGCAGCATCCATACCAAAACTCAGTTGGATGTATGAAAAGACTGAGCAGCAACATAAATAATATACACCTTACATATTCTTAAATACCTTGCAAGCTGTCCCTTCACAACTGTGAAAAACAGGTTCTTATGGATGTTTTTGTACCTTTCATTTATTGATAAATTAATGTTTCTGATAGTTTTCAAAGCATTTTGCATGGCTTTCAAATGTGCTGCATTTCTGCTTTGCCTAAAAGTGTACTCATTGTGCTCTGGTTTCCTTTCAAAGTAAATTGATTTTAGAGTGAACTGATAACAAATGTTGTCATTTGAACTTTATAGAATCCTGGAAGTAGAGTTTACACTTCGGTGAATACTTCCTCCATAATTTTATTAGCATTTGCTTTACTTAGGCTGTGAGATGCAAAGTGTTTAGGCAAAGGTACTGACAAAGTGACATTTAACATTGTCTTTTGCATCCAAAAAGGCAAGCATGGGAAAAATCAGGTAAATAATTAATTGAATAGCATTAGAAAAGAAATAAAATTGTGTGCATTAATTATTCAGATACCTTCTGTTAATGTTTTGGTTTTGCCTTCTAGATTTGCAGAGCACATTTGCCTAAAGCAGATAGCTGAACTCTTCTTTCTTGGTAGGCAAAAAGTGTGTCAAAATAACTTAGGCTTTGTACAGGCCAGAGGTCATTTTAAAAATTATACTTATGGGTTAATTTATGTATTCATGGTTTCCCTTTTACAATATCTGAATGAAGTCATAGGTACTCAACCATTCCTAGGAAATGCAAGCTTAAAAGTAGAAAACAAAAGATTTAATATAATTGATTGTTTAGGTTTTTTAATCTTGATTTCAGAAACTAAGCCAGTTCAATCTTTTTTTCTAGCAATGACCTTGATGCTGCTGTGGAATACCTTGAGCCTCTGCTTATCTCTGGTGCACAGAATCCTGATCAAGCTGTCAGAAATATTTCCTATTTGTTAAGAAGGGTGTCTGAGGAAGGATTAGAACCAGCTTTGGAAAAATGTAAGTTAACTGCAACGCTATTTAAATATTCTGACTAGACAGAAGTGTTGTGAAAGAGCTATTACATGTAAAACCTGCTCAGTCAGCATAAATCACACCAGTGAATTTTACAAAAGTGGCTTTTCAATCAAATATTTTCCTTATGTACCCATCATTTTTGCAGTTGGTGCGATGGCAGAACGACTGGCCAGTCAGTCTGGAATTTACAGACCTGTCACAGATCTTTTCCTTCAGTATGTCAGTGCAGACAGAGTGGATGATGCCAAATCACTGATACAGGTAATGACATAACAAGAGACGTACAGAAATGCTTAGAGCTCTTCAACTGAGAAATTGTAAAAAAAAGGTGTTTTATAGCATAGGCTAGTGCTGGTATGCTTTTGAATTACAGCATGACTAGCAGTAGCACAGTTAAGACTATTCCAAACTATGGGCTAGTATTCTAGTACTAATAGTAATAGTGGGTGCCAGAGTAGGACAGTTATCTTCTAACAACCTGAAAGAAATGAAGACAAACATTACTTGAAATTCCATCTGAAGCAAATGCTATTTTATATTTTCTGTTAGGCAGCAGTTAATTCTTGCAGACCATCTCCTTGCAACATACATGTTTATGTGCTGTAAACATACCAGTGTCTTACAGCTGTACAGTTTCCAAACCAGAAGCAAGCGCTTGCTTTTCATGGACCTTATTTCACTTGGTTGCTATAGTATTGTATATACTGCATTCAAGGTTTATGAAGAGCTGAGTTTGCTTTCTACTCACTTGAGTGCCACGGATGCATTTTAAGTCAAGTGCTGCTCTGTGGGCTGCAGTCTCAGCTAATTTAGCGGGATTCAAGGAATGAGACAGCTGCATTCATGCTGTTGGTACAGAGCTGAAGACAAAGCTGAGGCAGAGGTGGAAAGACCTGTGTGTGATGGCATCTGCTGCTGGCAGCAACCACCAACAGGTTCCATCAGGAGGCGCATCCCCACAGGTGGTGGCCTGGCAGTCATGCCATCTCTACAGGTTCTGTGTGTGTAGGCTCCCACCTCAAACTGGAGCCTCCACCATCTCCTGATAATGAATACTACTCACTTAAAAGTTCCTAAGTATTTTAATCTGTTAAAGAGAAAGCTCATCTTCATCCATCAGCTATTTTATCTTCTTCCAAGACCATTTTTTGAGAAGACTGCATACCAACAAATGTGTTTCATTACTCTACAACAGTGTGAGGTGTATTATTTTAGATATTCCCTGCTCTGGAATATTACTTTTTTTTTGCTTTGCTTAAGAGTTCATTGAATAATAAAAGGAGACTGAAGTTTTGATATCAAACTCTCTTGCTATATAGCATGAAACATCAAAATGCAAAAAAACACAAGTTATTTTACTCTTCCTGATTTTTTGATTGAAATGAATGAAGTTGAGTGAATGAAAATTGGTTAGAATTTCTTGCTTTTGTGAAGATGGGAGTTTTTGCATTTTAAAGTAAAATCTGTGTGTTCTTAAATTTTTTCAAATAATGGAGTAATTTCCATTCATATATTCCTAAAACTTATCACAAAAGCATCCAACTCTTGATATTAAATTCATGGCTCTATAGCAAACTTGAAATATGCTATATCTGGGGAGACAATTTAAAAATATTGCATATTAAGGGAATGACATTCACAGATATGCTTGAGTTGAAATTTCTGTGCATATGAGGAAAATTTGTTTTTCATATGGTGCAGGAAAAACTCAGTTTAAGCATTCTTGACTGCTATTGTGAATCAAATAATTCAACTAATAGGTAACCAGAAGATAGTAATAATCATTGTCCATTTTTGTTATTTTCTTGAAAAGTAAACCACCACCTAAATTAATTATTTTGCTTGTAATAATCTGAAATATTAATATGCTCATGAAGGATCCTTGTTTCAAAAATGCATCTGAGTGTGTATTTAAAAGCTCAAGAAACAGCAGCAATGTCTCTTATACTGTCTGAAGGGAGAATGCTTTTACTGTCAAAAGTGGTTTGGTATTTCAGCACAAAAAGGGGCTGTGGAAAACATTCTCCAACTGGACTGTCTCTTTTCTCTCAGAGCATCCTTATTTCTCATAGTGCCAGTAGGTGAGAATGGCTAGAATTAGTAACTAAAGTAATACAGGTTTCTCCCATTATTATTTTGCCTTTGTTTATGACCATAAAGCAATTTTTTTGTCAGAACACTACAAGTGCATTTTTGTCTGAATTTGCCTGATGGAATGAAACTTCACAGCTTTTCGCCTGGACCTTAAAGAGTCAAACCATATTACACATACATACACGAGGGCATAAGTAAAAATGTCTTGTTTGCATATGTCTAAAATACCACTTGAATGTATCAAATTTATGGTATGTGTGTTTTTGTATGCACATTATTCTCTCCTCTGCATTTTGGTATTGATAAAATATCTGGTAAAAAGCTGGTAAAAAAGACTGTGCATTGTAAGAATTTTAAAACTGATGTATTTGAGGAACATACTCTAAAACACTGTCTTATATATTTTATTTTGTCCTTGTTTCTAAAGTAAGATAGATTTATTTTTTTTATTTATCTGGGCTGTCTGAAACTTTTTTAAGTTCAACTTACTTCTCTCTCAAACATTGTCTGTTTCAGTGAAAGCCTTTTATAAAATAGAGAGATTGAAATCAGTCCTTTGTATGCATAAATGTAGGTAATTATACTTTAAAGAGAACTTGCTTTGTACATTTTAATTTTTATAAAGAAACGAGCAGTTATCTCCCTGACACCTTATTAAATGTATAATTAACCTTATGATCCCTAGCTCACTTGTGAATGCTTGGCAGTATAATTGGAGAGGAATAGTGTTTCTCTTTTTCATTCTTTTGCAGTCCTAAACCTCATTTTTGTGGTGTGTTGAAGTATTAGTTTAATTCCTTTCCCTTTTGTTTTAAACAAACTTTATACCTACCATTTTAAAACCAATGTTTACCAAAATGGTGCCTGAAATAAACTTGTTTGCTATATTCAGTAGGGTGGTTGGTTGGGTTTTTGTTTGGAGTTTTTTTGTTTGTTTTTTTCCAAACTGCTAGTCAATTATAGACCTTGTAAATAAATAATGTATTCGTTTATTATTTTAAACATCTGTAACTGGAAATTTTCTCTGTAGTAATTCTGTTTATCACTAACCTCTCATGACTGCTACATTATTTCTTTTCTTTAGAGGTGTGGTGCACTAGCTGGGGAGAAGAGAGCTTTTGTGACTTTTATGGCTAGATCAGCATCTAGACCTGGACAGGTATACTATTTTTTAATGTATATCGTTTTATATGTAGTGAAATATGTTTCATCAGTCCTTGTTGAAGTGTTTCGGATCTTGAACTTCACAGTTGAGGGTTTTGTCAGGTTTCTCAGGGAGAAGGGGAATGTTAATTTGCAGAGCTGCTTCCATTTATTACAGAGCATGATGGAAAGAGGGTATAATTAATATTTTTCTATTACTTCAGTAATTTCCTGCACATTTGATGCTATACTTTATATCCTACAAACATTGTTCTCCAAGTGTCTTACTGCACTATCCAATTCAGTATTGCAGCCTGAAAGTACTTATTTTATTGGTTATATTGTACGAATACAAATGCAAGTCAAAATCCTAACCTCTCTCTAATGATAAAATGCCTCTATGTTTACATTAAAAGACATATTTCCTATTACTTGTTGTGGTGGTTTGGGAATGTGTTTATGTTCTTGGTTCTTGGCTCATTGCCTATAATTCAAAATGCTCTCCATGTGCCTGCTGTCTTGCTATCCCTCCCTCCTCGTATACCCCACTCAAAGTAAAAAAAAAACAACAAACAACCAAAACCTGAAAAACCCAGAAAAACAAGCAACCAAACAAAAAAGAGAAAAAACCACACAACAAAGCAGCAAACAACACGCAAAGTACCCTTTCCCAAAAGAAAAACCTCCCAAATCCAAACACTGCACAACAAAAACCCCAAAATACTTGCATGCAAAATATTGATCTCTCATTTGCAGCAGAGCAGCATCAGGAGACAATTAATACACAAATCAGAATATTTTTCAAATGAGGAAAAATGCACATTTATGTTTTGTGGAAACTGCCATTAAACACTCAGATTAACTAAGCTCTTCTGTTGAAGTGATGATGGTAAATAGGATGATGAAAAACATCTAGTGTCCTTCTAAACATCGTCTAGTTTTTGAAGAAATTAAAGAACTTGAAATTTTACAGCTTTTCAAGAAAAGTTTTAGTAACACATAGAAGTTAGTATGTGATAAAGATGTTATTAATTTCTATAATCTTCATTTAATTCAATACCTAAGAGTTTTTGAAACTGGAAGCAGGGGTTCCAAATCTAAGGACATTACTTGGTGTTCTGAATTCTTTTAAGCACTGGTTGTAGTGACCTCTAGGTCAGTGAAGGCTGTTGAGTGGTTTACACTTTTTAAAACTTGGTGATATGCTGACATATTTTCATTGATACATGAATTGCTTCCTTCAAAAAAAAAATAAAAAATGGAGAAATTACTTTTTAAGCTTCCTGAATACAAATATTAGTCCCGTGTTTTATTTTGTGCCTTATTTCTTTGACTATTTAATACCCACATAAGGAATTTTGGAAAGTAAGTTGTAATGTCTTCTTTCAGTTGCATAGTCCATTCCTTGTTATCACTACAGTTCGTTTAACATAAAATATTTTAAATAATTGTTCTGACTTCGGCAATTTTATTTTATCCTTTAGGATTTGAAATTAATGCTCTTTTTGTCTGTGTATTAAATTTCATAGGCAAAGAAGATTGAGACACTTCTAGAACTGATTCCTGAGCATCTAGATATCGAACTTGCATACAGTTACCTCATGAAATGTTATGGTAATTTACTCTCTTTGGAGTAGTTTTTTAGAAAGGACTCCTGAGACATTCAGAGAGATCATGGAAACCCTTAGAAATAGGAGTAGGATCTGCACTGTATAACTTGCTTTATGGTTTGAGTCACAAAGAGATGAGGGGCTGGTCTGGGGTTTCTGTTGTTTAAGTCTGTTGGGTCTGGCTATTAGGTTGAAAAAGCAACCAACTGACCCAGCCTTGAATCCTTTACGAAAGAGCTGTAACAGATTAAAGGATACTGCTAAAATAGAAGTGCAAAATAGGGGTTTCCTGGGATAAGAAAGACAATCCATCCTAACCCATGGAGAGAAATACTTAGAAATTAATGACATTTTAATAAGTATATTCGTTCCTTTTATGTGTGTTTCTAAACCATGAATGATTAGTTCTATCAGTAATGTGGAAGGATTTTATTGTTATTAGTGTAGATTCTTTATATCTGTTTTCATTTAGCCAAATTAATATTCCAGATGCCTTAATTTGGATTTACCTAAATAGTTGATTTGAATAGTTGATCCTTTTATAGTTGAAGTCAGAGAAGAACAGATCTAAAAAAACCTAAGTTGTTTATTTAAGTATGTTTATTTGCAAGACTCACTCTTGAAAAAACAAGACATACAGCCCCTGTGGCAATACTCAGCTGGAAGCTTGTGTCTCTTAATCCAGCTCCACCACTTTTATTACAGGGAGTAAATATTTGTCATGTGTTACAAGCAAAACGATACAATGACAGTAGCCCTTGTGCTTCAGTCTATTATAGGGGAGATAAATAGGAATAGTAAAACACTTTGTACCCAAATATAGGGTATGTTGTTGAAGGATTACGAACATCATTGTATTTGAATGAAGTTGTAGAAGTTCTCATGAGGTAGTATCTAACTTGTATAATTCACATTCAAAACAGCGATAACTACCAAAATTGTTGAGTCTAGTTTCATTCTAACTAGTTAACATCAAAACTAGTTTAATTCGCAGCAGGGTAAGTTTTTTAACATGTCTTTATAAAACAAAGAAAATGCCTTTTTGTCACCAACACAGCACTTGCTGCTTTACACTGTCATTAGTCCTTTACTGCTGTCAGCTGAGTAAGAATTCCTTAAGTTAACTAAGTTAAACTTTTCAGTATTCTTTTCAACTACATCATAGTGCAAGAGTTTCATAAAGAGATTGCAGAGAGTCAATCACTTGCTCTGCTGTACCTAAAACAGTGGTTGGAGTGTATTCAACATGTGAAGCCATACTGTGTATGTGTACAGATAGTTGCTGTAGTTTCTTCAGGCAGAGACACCTGGCTCGTAGCAAGTTCCAGAGGAGATATTCAGTACCAGCATGAAGATTTTTAGAAGCTGTTCCAAGGTTATGCTGTACAAGCATCTCAGCTGTGTGAGACATTGGTTCAGCTCCTGTATCAGGTAGAAGAGTGCACATCAGTTACTTCATCCACTCTACCAGGGCTGGGCTTGATGAGTAGTACTAGGGTGTCTTTGTATTTTCTATTGCATCTTTCTGTTTTAAGGAAGTAGGGTGTTGTTCTTCTCTTAGGATATTCAGGGATGTTTAGTATATTCTGTCTCCACCATGCATATAGTATGTACAGACCTATACACATGAACAGTAATTTAGCTACCTCTTCCAATCATTGTTTCTCTTCCTTTTTTGATACTTTCTGCAGTGATGAGTATTTTAGTTTCATTTGACTGTTAAAATGATTGTCAGCAAAATATGAACCACAACTCAAGGTTGTACTTAAGTTGTGTTCTAGCCGGAGGGCTAGAAATCAAATCTTTTAATTGAAAGATTTTATTTTTATTTGTATTTTTCCATTTTACAGTTAGTAAGCTATAAAGCATGATTTTTCATTTTGGGCCAAATCCAACCTTCTAGTGTTGTAATTTTCTAGAGAACAAATTATTGTCCAATGAGGTCCCTTGTTATTTTTACTTAGCTAGAAAGCAGAATAGAATATAACTGTGCTGTTACTACATTGGTTACTGTTTCTAGTTAATAAAAATAAATAGACAAAATTATAATTGTTTATGTGTCTAGAAAAGATAGAGTATAGATCACAGCTGAAAGAGGTCTGATCGTGTATCAGACATCCATGACTGAACAAATAAAGGGACATTTACTTAATCCCTTGTCCTGAGATACGATCCACTGCCAGGACTAGATTGCCTTCATCTGGTGAGATTCATAGTTCTTTGCCGTATACCTTCTAGAAAAAGAAAATTTATAAAATCCCATTTGCGTGGTCCATTACGTGAAATCTAAATATTAGCTCTTTTTTTTTCCCCCCAATACAATATATACATCTATTTTAAAGAAATAAAAAGTTAGTGATTTCTATTAGGCTTTATTAAACTGTCACTTCATGCAGTTTCAGTAGTAGCCTCCCACATTCAAAAAAGAACTCAAGACACTTACCAGATGTGAGTGGGAAGATTTTCTCATGAGAAAGGGACAAAAGCCATCCATTTCTGCACAGCTAAAGCTTTTTTCTTCTCTAAGAACCAGATTTTGTAGCCTATATGGTTGTGAAGATGGTGTTTCCAAGTCTGAACGAGTCAAGAATCTGAGACAGCTCCCATACTGCAGACGTTTGCATTTTCCCAAGCAACAAAATGAATTTAACTGGACATGATGGCTTCCTTGTTGTTTGCAAGGTGCCAGGAACTTATACTGCTTCTAGGACCCTGAGGACAACAGTGAAACTGTCAGGGGTCATTTCAGTTTCATCCTGAAGCTTCTCAAGCAAATGTCTGAGAAGCAGAAAAGTCTGTGGTTAAGCATGAGTCAATGGAGAAGGAGCAGTTTCTCCCCTCTCCCACTTTAGAGGAAGGAGAAATATACTCCACTCCCCTACAGCTGAAAGTTAATAGTGCTTTAAATAAATTAAGAATGGATTAGTTAGAACCTGTTGCAGAGGATGGTGCCTTTCATGGAATATTCAGAAAAAATGTTACTGGTTACCTAAGCAGTTAAGTTTTGTAATAGTATTAGTTGGTCACAGTAAGTTTTCTCCTGCACAATAGGACGAAATGGGATTTTTTGTGTGTGTTCAAAAAGGAGCATCTGACCTTTTTTTCTGTTGTTCCTTTAGGTTATAGTTTAGCTGTAGCCAACACCTGTAATTGTAACAACATTCTGCCCTTACAGCAATTAAATTCTGTCCTAGGTTCTCACATGGCAAACTTGGGTGGCTTTTGTTCTAGCACTTGTTTTTATTTTTTAATCATTTGCCTCAGAAAGAGGCACGTCTCTTGTTTCTCACATCCTAGAATGGTATGTTATCAGTGTGTGACTCCTGCTCCTTTGTGCTGCAGGCACGTTCTTGAAGGAACTGATTATCCAACCTCAAATGAAAATAAAAGCTAGAATGGCTGTGTGTTCTGTTCTCTGACATGAATTGTCGATAGGATATGACAAATACCCAGAATATTTGGAGTATCGTATATTAAAATATTTAGAACATATTTTGAGAAGTAGTAGGAATGCGTGACATCGTGGAAACACGTGAAAAGAGGAACACTTAACCACTGGGGGGTTTTCTGGTCTGTTTTTTTTCCTCAGAATTGGATGGGGATGTTGCTTCTGTAAAGGCTGTGTATGAGAAAGCAAAAGCACAGAATATACAGCTGCATGAGCTGTCTCTGAAATCTTTAGCAGCTTTTCTGAAGAAAGTAGGAGAGCCTGTCCCATTCACTGAACCCCCTGTGAGTATTTCCTACTTAAGAAATAGATCTGCAGAATTGTGTATATTCAGTGTTAATAAATCAAATTCCATGAATAATTACATAGGGATTAGATCTCTGCTGAGACTCCTCAAAGGACGTAATGGATGAAGTACCAAGTGTTGTAGGAGCTATAGTAATCTTGCATTGGATTTGACTTAAGGAAGTAAAACCTTCTTGGGTCTTATGATATTTAAACTACCTGATCCTTATCAGGCACTCATCTGTAGGTGTACCTTTATCAAATGTCCTTGGGGCATTTATCTAAGCAATTGAACTTTAAAAGGCTTATAGAATGTGTAGTTCATTAGCAAGTAATGGGGTTTAGTTTTCATTAATTTATTGTGTTGTATCTAGTGCAAGCTGTTGCTTTACTAGGATGGGACTTTAGAACTGTAGGAATTATTTTCTGTTGCAGCTTTGCTTCTGGCTGCCTTGCCAGCAGATATATGCAACTGTGCAAATACGTTTTGAGGATGACAAGTGGCATGACACTAACTCTGTCACATTGTAGTAGACTGTGAGTCCACACTAGACTAGTAGTCTACTAGTACCATTTTCACAAGGCAGTCTTTAAGGACTTCCTATATTTTACCTCTAAGAAAACTTTTTCTTGTAATTCTCCTAGCCACTTTTTATATTTTAAAACAAGTGTTTTTCTATAATTCTGTTAAGACCTGGTTGTATGCTGTTTCTTCATATTGCTTAATGATAAATGTGATTTTATTTTATAATTTTGCAAATAATTGGAGAAAATTTTGGCATGGAAAATTTGGTTTAGCCCTTTAACAGTAGTAGAGCTTTTTCTGCAACTGTGACATAATTTGTAATCTGAATTTTTATTTGGACTTAGTAAATTTTAAAACCCTAGACTGTTTCTTACATGTAGCTAGTGAAAATAAGAGTGTTTTTTCAAAGTCACTGAAATTATATTCATTTTCTGATTTCCCTGTTCAATTTTTCTCTAATGCAGCTTGGTCTTTAAAAGCGTCTCAATCTTTTTACACAATTGCAGACTGCAGTTAAAAAATATTTTCATTTTTAAAACGAAATTTATTATATTACTCTATTTTGTAACAGCAGCTTCATTATGCATTTTCTGCAAGGTTTTCCTTTTCTTTTTATTCTCGCTCTCTGTTATTTCTCTTAATTATACAGACTTCAATACAGATCTAGTTTTGCATGACAGAGAATAATAGATTTTGCTTTTTTAGGACATGAGACTTTGTTCAGAATTAGTAACTTCAGTTGAAACAATGTTGAACTTGTTTGTTCTACTCTGTTTATAGGAGACGTTGAAGTTCTATATGGAAAAATGGAAGAAAAGAAGATTGGAAGCATCATGAACAGGCAGTCTTTTATGTTTTAGTTGTTTATGAAAATTGTTTAAATATTACATTCAATAAAAAATTAAAACAGCATGTTGTTTTGTGTAATTTTTAATATTAATCTCTGTTTATACAGCACTTTCTGTAGCTGTAATTGATAGAAAAAGTCATTAATACAAGTGCTGTTAAAATTGATAATGAAATACCAAGCTGTAACTTTCTGGGCTGTTTCTGTTTTGATCTGCTATAACCTGAAATGTATTTTAGCTTCTGTTGTTTCACCAAATATATGTATATGGAGAAATTTGCTAGAGAGGTATGTAACTGTAACTTAAGCAAAAAGCAGCTGTCTTATCCTCTGTTGTTTGCCTGGTCAGTGTACTCTGGGTTGAAAGCAGAAGGGTAAAGAACATCAGGATTCAACTGTATCTCTACAGAAAAATAAACACCTTTTTTTTTTTTTTTTTAAAGAGTTCTCCTAAATGTACTTCTCTTGTGTTAAGTATTTCATTAGGGTGATCAATATTACAGCAGAAGACAAAATACTTTTACCTTTTACAGTAGCTTGTGTGTTGTAGTTTTATAGCATCTTCAATCTCATAACTGTTAGCCCAGTTGGAACCCAGATATCCATGAAAACATGCCTTTTAAACAAAGCAGTGCCTGTTACCTGCAGGTGTAGCAGTCATTTACTTGCTGGGAGACCGGTGGGCATGCTGTATTTGCAAAATGTGGGAGCAGACCTACTCTGATGTCAAGTTTTACAGTCCAGAGTTGTGGGATGGTGAAAATAAAACACTTGTAAATTACAAAGATGAAAGAAAACAGAAGATGCATCCATTGTCTCTGTGAATAATGATGCAAACTCATAAATGCACGCCTTGGTATAACCAATGGAATACCTCGCTGTGCGGTACTTCCAAACAGGCTTTTATGAAATGAAAGCTTGTTTCTGTGCATTTAATAACTTTCTTGATTGATTTTCAGTTAGTTACCTGTGTCTTAGTTGGTTTTTTTTCCACATAGGGAGCACTTAGCTAATGAAGAATTCACATGTGCACACAAGATTTTGACAGAATTTTGAAGATTTGTGCACTAATCTGAAAGTGTTGAAGGTGGGAAGAAATTGGGAGCTAATTTTTTTAAGCATAACTTCCAGTTGTACTACTAGCTAGCATATTTCTAAACACACTGCAAATTCCTGCTGGACCCAAAA
>NW_009954543.1:2627326-2640483 GCF_000747805.2 Chaetura pelagica
CTGCTGGACTCAAAAAAATGAGGCATAACTAGTAAGAGACTGGGGAGTGATAAATCTTGTTTTCCAAAGAAACTGAATGAATCCTAGCTGTGTCTGCTCTGTTGGTGGTGTGGTTTTACAATGACCTATGTTACTTCTTGAGTGTAGACTCGACAACACGCGGCAGCTTCATGGCTCTAACCATCTGGCACCCTTTGTTCCTGGGTTGTCAAGATAAGGCATTAACATGAAATTTCATTCATAACCTAATGGTTGTGTGCCCTGTCTGAAAGCAAGCCTAGGCAGTACTCAGTTTATTTCATTTCACAAATGGAGATGTTTCTTTTTTTCTAAAGCTACAGCTACATTACATGTGTTTCAGTGTAATAGCAGCATAATTGAAGACAGTGTCATCCAGTTGGCAACCCTTTCTCTAGTGCCAGTGCTCTTGTTTTTAGAGGTCATCTTGTGAACCTCACAGTTTCAGAGGCATAGCTGTGTTCCAGCAAGTGAAGTCACATCTGAGCATTACTGGAGGCTGTGGGCCTCTGCTTTTTGAGCTAAGCTGGCTCATAGGGTAAGGAAGAGAACATTACTTGAAGCAAACACCAGCTCATCTCAGAGGAAGTTAAGTGCAGGTCTGTAGACCTGAGCTACCTTGTTGACAAGGAGATGGAACCCATTGTGTTTGTGGACCAGGTGTGACTGTGTCAGGTGCTGCATCTGTCATTAGTCTGTGTTGTGGTACTGGCAGGTTGTGTTTGCTGGCTGCTGGCTTGCGAGGCAGAAAAGCAGCACACAAGGCTGCAGCCCCATGTGTAGCTGCATGTTGCTACTGCCCATGCCTGAGGTCTGATCATGCAAGATTAGCACTAGTTGCCATCCACACCTTTTTTCTTCTAACTTGCTAGACTTGAACTCTTACAGAATAATGCCCTACAATTAGTTGCAATAGCTGCCCTACAATTGCTGCGATTGTGGAAATGGAAAGTAAATTTCATAGCATCTAACTGAAGAATATAAATTAAATTGTTTTCAGCTCTGAAATTGCGTATTGAGTGACCTCAGGGAAAGTTACAAGCTGAATGAGCTGGTTACTGAGCAGACTAAAGATCAGTGAGGCACTACAGGAACATGAAACCAAACAGATCCAGGGTTTCTTAGTGGCTGGGAGGGGGGGAAGGTGCACACTGATCACTTGGGATCACATTGTGTTAACCCTGACCCATCGAGTGATGTGGTGGAGATGGGAAGGCAGAGATTATTTAAAAGGTAGGCAAAGGCTGACATTGTGTGATAATATTTCTGATTTTTCTGTTCCAGTAAATGCTTTGTGTACAATTAAGGAATGGTTACACAGAGCATTGCAGTCTCTCCTGTCTTTAAAATGTGGGACAGTGAGGGATTTGTGCCACTCCAGGACACAGTCATCTCTGTCTGAATCAAGGTTATACCGAGAAGATTTTGCAGAATCAGCATTTGTGCCGACTCTTCTAGACTACGCTTGAAATGATAATATTTCTTGTGCATTCGTGTCCTGAAACTCAGCTATTTGAAGCATGAAAAGCAAGAAAAATGCAGTTTAGAAGGTTAATGATTCTTGACCAAGTAAGGAGGCAGTTCCGTTATTTGTTTCTTCATATTCAAAGAAAGAAATGTCTAAGATGACAAAATGCAGAATGGCAGTCTTGCAAGCTTGTCATGGTGATTCATTAGTCCAGATACCAAATGTACTCTGTGGTACTGACCATAGTGCTTACTGCTTTAAAGCAGGAAAGAATTGCTTGCCACCAACTAGTGGATAACTGGGATTGTTCAAGACCCAGACCAGGTCCAGTGCCTGTGAGATAGTGGTGTGCTTTTTCAGAGGCCTCCAAGAGAAGGAGAGAGTGTGCTGACATGAAATAACCTGACGTGTTACTGTAAAAAGCAAATTGCGTGAGCGTGTATGTCTTTGCATGGTAGTGTGTCTTGATTAGGGTTGAGAGGACTGGAAAAAGCTTGCTGCTTGACTTGAGATGACTTAATCTCATTTCTGTGTGCTGGGCCATGTTATGGACTTGCCTCTTTCCACGCCTACCCTTGAGTTAGGGGCAGGGTTAGGGAGGAGGAAGGGTTAGAAGGAGGAAACTTTTTGGGTTTGAAGCTCAACATGGGAAGAGTTTCCTTGTTAACTACCAATGTAGTAATTTTGCAGCATGACAATTACATGCTGTAGTTCTATCTTTATCTACTAAAACAGTTTGTTCAACTCATTGAAACTTTTTGGGTTTGAAGCTCAACATGGGAAGAGTTTCCTTGTTAACTACCAATGTAGTAATTTTGCAGCATGACAATTACATGCTGTAGTTCTATCTTTATCTACTAAAACAGTTTGTTCAACTCATTGTCTCCTGAGACCCTTTTCTATAGCAAGAAATGTGACTCGTTAAGTTAGTGGCTGTCTTTAGGCTTCGTTAATACACACTCACTCTTGAAAATGGAGTAACTGAATGGATTGTGTCTTTGGCAGTGGTAGCTCAGAAGGTTTTTATAGATCGAATGCCTGAGTCAGCAGGATTCCAGCTGCAGTTTACAGTGTAACATGGAAGGATTGTTACCAGAGGGCAGAGCAGAATCAGGAGGGCACATATTGACAGAGAAATAGACTGGAAGTGTGTTCACCAGGGTACTACTGTATTTACTGTTTTTCTCTGAGGTCTGATGCTTCCAGACTCTCCAGGAACACAGCAGAGGAGGAAATAACAGAAGGGATGGACCAGGAGGTTTTGCTGTTCCAGGTGAGAAATCTGTCAGCATCTAGAAGGAATGTCCAAGCTCCTGTATTGTATCCTCCTCCTGTATTGTTGTTGTAAAGGTGAAAAAGTGAGCATGTAAGAAGAAGCTGAGACTGTCACTGAATTTAGCCTTTTTTAGCAAAATTTTCTCTGCATTTCTTTAAATTATTCTCATAATTTCTGTGTAGAAAGATCTTTCTTTTCCAGAATGGCTGCAGCCTCTGGTGGTTTTCCAGTACTCCTGTGAATCAATAATTAGAGGAAACCCAATATCCTTTAAAATTAGTGGCTCCAACTGAGACTGTAGTAGAATCCAAGGGCATCTTTCTGAGTGTGCAGATCCTCAGCTACAGGAGCAAAGTTCTGGATTTCCAATTAGGTATGGAAATAAGAGCAGATACGGAAGTTTGAGGTTTGAGTTTTCTCTACTGTTTCCTGTAATTAAGTAAATGAGATAATAGAAACTGTCTTATGCACTGCCTGCTATAGAGGGGGGGTTCCACATTGATCTACTTTTAGATAAAACCATTAATTCAAGGTTTCTCTCTGATACTCTTAAACCTCTATATTACAATTGGCTAATGCTTCACAGTTTCTCATGTGATTACCCTGATAATACTGTGATAAAGCAGTGTTATCTATAAAATTGCTATTGTCTGCAGTGATAGCTCCAAGCCTTTGTAGTTCTGTGCTTACTGTTGTTATTTCACTCGGCCATAAGTGCCAGTGAACTCAAGGTTCAGAAAACAATGGATCTCAGTGTCTCACAGTGAAAATTATGACAACTTGACAACTAGCAGCAAATTTAATTTTTGGTTTTGCAACAGGTTTCCATTTACTGTTCTTCACATAGTCCATGAGACCAGAGCAAACCTGAAAAGTGTAGTTATGGGAGGAGTTGTAGGTAGCACAGGTGAATATCTAGGGAAGGAATGGAGGGTGGGCTTTTAGATAGAAAACTGTTTGGGCAGGAGGGAAAGCACAGGGGTGTGTTGACAGGATGGGGTTGGCTTGGCCAACCTCCTTCAAGGTTGTTGAAGAGGGCTCTGAAAGGCTGTTTTGCTGTATGCTGGATTTTATTTATGGGAGAGGGGCTGTGAAGAGAGATTGTCAAAATACAGGGTCATTGCAGAGGAACTCTGAAGGCATTGGAAGTACTGGGAATATACCTAGGTATGAGAGTTGGTACTGTGGGTGGTAGTGAGAAGACAAAGTAGCAGCTTCAGCATGATTCTTTAGACCTTTTTGGATTCAAAGGGAATGATGTGAGGGCAAGTAGCAGCCCTTGCTGGCAGCTGGGGTCAATGAAGCACCACTGTGGATCTTGGCCTTTCTCTTGAATCCCACTATCTCCTTCTCAACCACTTCTTGAGGTTTATTGGAGAAGAAAGCAGTGGCAGCAGCAAGGGCTGCTAAAGGCGAGTTGGCTGCTAAATTCAACTCTGTGAAGGAAGATGCTGTGAAGGAGACTGGTCAGAGCTGCTGAGCCAAGCCTGGTCCTCTCATGCTTTTATGCCTCTCCACCATGGGGACTCATGATGAGTCACCAGTGGTGAAATGACAGCTGGGTAACGAGTCAAGCGTCATCATGTGCCAAAAATCCTGAAGGTGTTGGGTCCAGCCTCTTAAATCTCACATTTCTCAAATTCAAAAGCAGTTGTATGAATACTTGTGCTATGAACTGTAATTTAGAATGGTCCTAAAGATGAGTCTGAGTATGGGACAGTGTTTAGCACTGGGCCTTTTAGGACTTCTTTGCATGATGATGCAGGAGTTACAGCCTGAGGTGAGGCTCCAGCCAAAGCAACTCTGTTGGGTTGCTGAGCCCACTACCTAGCTGAACTCTGAAGGGCTTTCTGCCCAAATCAAAAATAAATTGAACAACTGCCCTTGTTAATTCCACAGGTCCCTGGGAATTCCTTCTGATTAGTTCAGCTAGAAGCGTGATCAGTTCTTGTGTGAAGGTTAGCTTAGCTGTAAGTCTTGATCATCTCTAGGAATTGTCCATTTTTAGGGCCCTTGAAACCCTGTGTAAATGAAATTACACCCTAAAAGTTGGAAATATGATAGAAAGTATATGCTCATTGGAAAATCCGTTAGGGGCCATATATCTGTAGGCTTTGCTTAAACAAAGCTTTTGCTTTCCCTAATGATTTTGTTGACGCAGCCTGTATTTCAAACTCTGATGTTCAAAGTGAGAGAGTTAGTAATACTACATCTCACCTGGTTAACTGTTCAGCATTCCAGGGAAGAGGACAAACCCTGATGAACTGTGGTAGCTGAAAATAAAGAATGTTATTTAAAAAATAAAACCAAACCAAAACAAAAACCCAAACCAACAAAACAAACTAACACAAAATCCCAAAACAAAAACAAACCACAACCCCCCCCCAAAAAAAAACAAGCCAAAACAAATAACCCTTTAGTTTTCCATATTGTTTCATCATTTTAATGACAGCCATATTTTTCATCATTAACAGTACCTATAAAATACTGTGATTGTTTTTATGCTCGGGAGTAATTTTTGCATTTGAGTGGCTTTCTCACTGACATCAATAACATTATAAATTTGTCTAAATTCAGCAAGTAAAAACAAGGTTGAAAACTATGTTTTATACCACTAGCTGCAGGGGGCATAAAATTACGGTAATTTGTGGCTTTGCCACTGTCAGTCATGTACAAGAGGGCTTTTTCCAGTAGAAATTTGTCATTTGCCTGGTGCTGCACATCCTACAAAGCTGCAAGGCATTTTTCTAGTACAAAAAGCACTGAGAAATTCCTTATGAAGTATGTAAAGCTAAATAATCATTAAGTTTTATTTTGTCTTGCTTTTAGAGGGGACAAACCTGAAGCGAGTGTGTCCAAAGCGTTTGACAGTGTTGAGCCTCTGCTGTAATCAGGCCAGTGTGCTTTTCTAGGTAACAATACTTGGGCAGAATGCTTTTGTACATGATTGCTAGTAGGAGTTGTGGGTGCTGGGTGGTGATGTGAATGGCCAGAGGCACTGCATGCAGAATTACTGCAGGAGTGGTGGGAGGCTCCAGCTTCCTGACTGTTCTTGCTGGCCTGAAGTGCCCCTGTGGCTCCGTGGGGGTGGCAACTCGTGTCTGTATTGCTAGGAATTGCCAGCCAAAAGGTTTATTGAATAATTGTATTAAGGGAATACTGAAAGAGAAAAAAAAGTTGTTGGTGCTCTGCCTTTCTCAGCAGAGGGCAGCCTCTGAGGGTGATGGCTACCACAGGTTTGACCTCTGACTTACCCACCTGGAAGTTCAAGGACTGCCTTGTGTGATGTAACATCCTGCAGTGGGCAGCAGCTAATTAGGGCAGCATGTGCTGTTTTTCAGAGTTTTCAGGTTGGGCAGCACATCTTGGTGTTGCCTAGTTTGGAACTCCCATTTTCTTGGCTTTGTGCCTTTCTGCAGCTAGTTGAAGCAGTGCTGGAAGGTGATTAGCTATTTGTAACTAAGAGAAGTAGAAGATTTGGGTGTTTTCGAAAAAGCAACCATGGAGATGCTACTTGGTTCTTTTAGGGCACTCTTCTGAGCATTGTGACTTGTGTCATGAGAAGGAAGATATTTATTTGTGTCTGGGAGGAGCTGCTGGTGGAGGCTGGACTGGTATAGCAGAGGGCTACTTTTTAATTTTTCTTCTTGCTTTCTCAGTAAATCATGAAGTTTTTTTTACTTTTTAAAAGAGTGTTGGTGGTTTTTTTCTGAACTCTTCCCCCAGTCCTCAGTAAATGAGAAGGAACAAAGGTGTTGGCTTGAAGAATGATGATGTTAACTAGTATAGTTGTGTGTCATGGCAAGGCTCTGTGCATTTTGATTTTGAGTTTGTGAATGTTGATAAATTTCCAGTCGGTCTGCACTTGCTGAAAATTCAGTACTGGAGTAGTAGATTACTATCTTGTGGATTAATTTGCTTGTGTACAAAATACAAATAGATTTTTACATAAGTGGCATTTTTTCTCTACTCACCATATGCGTTCTGGCCAGTCCTGTAACATTTCGGCCTCTAAACCCACTTGTTAAACATTAAAAAATAAGGTGAGGTAGAAACAGTGCTGAGATATGCCAGGAATCAGCAAAATCTGATTAGATGCCTATAAAGCAGTAAAAGATCCAAATGTGTTGTTGGTGGGAGATGCTGGTTCTGGAGCTGTGATGTGAAGGTCGAGGGGAGAGATCTGTTAAGTCAAGGTTTCTTAGCACTGGAAACATTAGAATGATCAAGTTGTGACCATGAAAACAAAATAATCTCAACAAATTCTGCAGTTCTCAAAATAGCCATGTGTGATTTCATGACAAAGATAAACAAATAGTTTTATAATTAATTATATAAATTGGCAAGAGCACTTCTATAAATTATGGATCTGAATTGCTTTCTAAATATTCCCTGAAAAAAAAATTGAGCTATCAGGCATTACAGTTGTGTGCCTATATACATATATATATAATCTATTAATTCAGATACCTCTACATATAAATATTAATATGAACACATGCCCATATAGGTATGCTTTTTAAAGCTCGTCAGTTCTTAAAAGGGTTAAGCAGTTTTAAAATTACCTCAACCCACTGCTTAAACACTGTTGCCTTAATTAATAGCTGCTAACATATGAAGGGCTTGTCTTGGCTCTCAGAGTACAGAAAAAAGAAGCAGCATGTCACAGATCTCCGTGTATACTGTTTCTTGTCTACTGCCATAAAAATGAATCATTGTGGCTAGAACCTGAAAGGTTGGTTTATTTGTGGTACAAGTGGACACACCAACACCTGTAATTTCTCACCCGTAGAGTCTCCGTGCGTAGTGTATTGTCTGTGGGGTTTTATTAAAGGAATTTCTTAGGATTTTTTTAATATATAAAAAGGGATGGCTATTGATACTTGTTACTGATGAAGCATTTCTGAATGCATTTTGCAATGAAGAAGTATGGGATTAAACTTCCAACAGCTACTTATTAATTTAGCTTAGCCAGAGTCCTTTCGAAACGACAAGTTAAAAGCATTTTGGAGGGCTGCCACTACCCATGAACCAATATGCAAAGCAGTGTTTCTGTAAGCCATTTTTCAGTGGTGTAAAAGTTTGTCCCTTTTGCCAAGTGGAGAGACTGCATAAACTTGGAGTGGAGGTTGGGAAAGAACTTCACACCTCTCCCTGTCTTAAATATTTTACGTTAAAAAGACGATTTTTCAATTTATTCTTGTCTGTTTCTTTACATAAGAGACAAGTCCTCTAGTACATAGAGGTGTTGTAACAACACACAGTTCTGTTGTCCACACACTGTTTTATTTTTATATTATCCTTGCAACCAAGACATCTGTTATTTTTCATTCTGTATTTGGAAATTTTCCTTACAAATATCATCGTTGCTTGTAGCTGATGTTCCCATTTCCAATGTGGAGTGAACAGTAAGATAAATTCTTGCAGTATCTCTCTTATGATCTTTGTTGTTTGCATTGCAATTGTTGTAGTGCTACAGGCTTGTGGCAGAGTGGCTGAAGAGCAGCCCAGTGGAAAGGACCTTGGGTTGTCGATCTACAGCCAGCTGAACGTGAACCAGCAGTGTGCCCAGGTGGCCAAGAAAGCCAATAGCTTCTTGGCCTGCATCAGGAATAGTGCAGCCAGCAGGAGTAAGGAGGTGATCATGCCCCTGTACTAGGCACTGGTGAGGCTTCACCTCAAGTACTGTGTCCAGTTCTGGGCCTCTCACTACAAGAAGGATGTCAAGTTACTGGAGTGTGTCCAGAGAAGAGCTGCCAAGCTGGTAAAGGGTCTAGAGAACAAGTCTTCTGAGGAGCAGCTGAAGGAACTGAGGTTGATTATTTTGGAGAAAAGGAGGCTGAGGGGAGACCTTATTGCTCTGTACAAGTACCTGAAAGGAGGTTGTAATGAGGTAGGTGCTGGCCTCTTCTCCCGAGTAAGAAGAGATAGAACATAAGGAAATGGCTGCAGGTTGTGCCAGGGGAGGGCTAGATTGGTTCCTAGGAAAAATTTATTCACTGAAAGGGTTGTCAGGCACTGGAACAGGCTGCCCAGGGAAGTAGTTGAGTCACCATCCCTGGAGGTATTTGGAAGATGTGTAGATGTGGTGCTCAGGGACATGGCTTAGTGGTGGAATTGGCAGTGCTTCGTTCATGGTTAGACCTGATGATCTTAAAGGTCTTTTCCCGCCAAAATGATTCTGTGTTTGGGGACTGCTGTAGGTTTAGCTATACTGATACATGGAGTGCAAGCAGAAGGGCATGGCAACCTGCTGCTGATACAGGGGAGCCTGAGGAAAAGGAACTGCTACTCTGAAACTTGGAAAGCAAAGCTGTACTGAGATTAAATAATGTTATTTAGCTTTAGAACTCCTGAGAAGTTCCTCCACTAACCACTTGTTTTTGCAGCAGCAGCTCCTCTGTGGAAGTGTGAAACCTTTCCTGCACACAACTGACATGAAGCAGGACATGAACATAGACGCCGAAGCACACAGTGTGATCTTCTGTGGCTGAGAGGTGCAGAACTCCCCCAAAACTTGCACTGTTTTGCAACTCCAGGTAGTGCTAGTGGGGCAGGTGTGCCATCCACCCACTCTTCTCTGTGCTCTTCTCTGTACCCCACGGTGTGTTATTGTTAGGCATGAACACTAATTGCTGGTGTTTCAGGGCTCCTATCTTCTTATTGCTAAAGCCTGTAACAATAATAACAGCCTATATTCCCTATCTCTAGGCATCAAGGAAACAAGATATGATCATAGGCAGAGTGCTAATGTAATTGTAGTATATGGAATATGAGCTTTTTCTATGTAAACACAGGCCTGGCCACATCCTATGATAGCTCTTCCTACACTCCATACGATGGCTGTTCCTGGGCTCACTGCTCAAGTCCCCATTATGTATATATCTACCCTTGTCATAACACCACCTCTGAAACACTCACACCGTTTGGTCCTGCCACATAATGTTAAGAGGGTGGAATTTTAAATGGAAAAAGGCTGTTTAAGTAATGTCAGCAGCCTGACTAATTTCACAAAAGGAAGGAAATTCAAAGTTAAGGCTATGGAATATTCTTATCTAGATGCCTGAAGATTTCTGTGCATGACAATATGCCCCTAAAATTCCAAGCTGTCCCTTATGTCTTTAATTTCTCCCATTGTGTCTCTCCTTTTTTTATTAAGCATCAAAGTGAATTCACAACAGAGAGTCAGCCTAGAATTTAATCCTCTAAATACCTTGAAAATAGAGGTTTAGACTAGAAGTACCAATATATACCCTTAAAACTTCAGTGTAATATAAAAGAGATGCTAATCACAACAGATCATTACAAAGAAGAGTAAACCACTTAAAAAAAAATTAAGTGTCTTAAATGTAATAAAAAGGAATAATTAAGAATCAAACAGGAAGCTGCTTTCTGACAATTTAATGATGCTGAATTGGACTGAAAGAATTGGCTTTGCCATTAACAAGCAATGAAAATCTGAGAATTTCAAAATGGCACTAGGATCAGATAAGTGGGTGTTTTTTTTTTTTTAATCAAATGTAGCAGAACCACAAAGAAATTACAGAATTTACCTTAGAAAAACCTTGGAGTGTTCTGGATTCTTACTGCTGCCTGGGGCTGGAGTTGTTATACTATCAAATCTGCTTAACATCTTTAGACTGGGATCTTGCTGGTAATTTACTACCACATAGAGCCTGTGGAAAGTAATGTGGCAGTCCTCATTGCCAAATAGAGTAATAGAACATGGATGTTTTTTCATTCTTATTTCTTTTTTTTAAAAAAAGAACAGGGATTTACATAACAGTGTCTGGAGCATTATAGCCCATTGCACTAGTTTTCCACTCTGTGCAACATGGAAATAAAAGTAGCAGATGTGCTTTGGGTGTCTGTATATAAGCACAGAGATATGCTTCCAAACATGTAAAATCAAGCAAGCTACCTTTATAAAATGCTCACAACAACTACTCCTAATTTGCACATGCTTTTACCATGACTGTGTGAATTACAGCCAT
This sequence comes from Chaetura pelagica, assembly GCF_000747805.2. Taxonomy (NCBI): domain Eukaryota; kingdom Metazoa; phylum Chordata; class Aves; order Apodiformes; family Apodidae; genus Chaetura; species Chaetura pelagica. The sequence goes on from NW_009954543.1 coordinate 2,638,083, forward strand.
TTATTTACTGATACTCATTTTATGAGGATTTCTGTCTTACGGGTGAGCGTAACTAAGTGCACAATTACAGGCATTTCATAGATGGCACCATTTGATTTTTAATTACTGGAGGGAGAGGTTTGGTACTGAGACTCCTAGGAACCAAACTTGGCAAGTTGCTGTGATTTGTATTGCCACAGAGAAAGATGTGATTAATAACAATCGACTGGTATGTGTTTATAGTGTACAAATAAATCCAAGAGAGTGAGATAAATTTCTCCTTTACAAAAGATCATCTGTACAGTAAGACAATACCCATTTTGGGCATCAACAGTGTCTAAATGGAACACAAAGGCAAAGCCCTAAAATACATCACTCGGTAGAAACTAGACAGGCTCGGTAACAGCTGTATTGTCCATCTTTGCATGATCTCCTGAAGCATCAGTAAAATTTTCTGCCTTGCTTTCCTCTACAGTGTTCTTCCGAGGGCTGAATGTTATATTTTACAAAAAGCAGTGGTTTGGGTGTGCTGAACCCTCTTCTCTCAGAGCTCTCAGGATTAAGTACATGATGGCTACATTTTCAAACATTATGGACTAACACATCAGGTATTAAGTGGGATGAGTCCCTTTAAATCAGTGGCCCCTATGTCAGAATATTTGAAGGTGTGGAGAACTCGTAAGTGTCCTGTCACCTAGGAAAACCCTATGCCATAAAAAAAAGCCACAAACCAACCCCGCAAGCCCCAGCTCAGGCTGTGTCAGGCTCCTGCCTGCCGACTCCTGGTGTTCTGCTGCCATCCCGTGGCCGCCGCTCCCGGCTCTCCCCTGCCCGCCTGCCGAGGTGACCAAAAAATAAACCCGTGGGCCGAGCCTGGTTTCTTGCAAGGGACGCTGTAACCTGCTGCCTCCTCTGCGCGGTTTGCTGTTACCAGTCTTGGTTTGATTTCTGCTTGATGAACCTCAGGGATAAGTAGTATAAAAGCAGGAAGCTGCAGACGATGCCAGCCAGGACGAGGTAGCTCACATAGAGGGGATGGGAGTCCAGGTCCAGAGCCTGAGTGACCTGAAACCACAGAGAGCACAACATTAGGAACGGACGCAGAATGTTCATGCTTCATCTGCCAAGTGTGTTTTACATATGAACTTCCCTGGCCCCTGCCACCTTTCCTCCTTGGTTTCCAGCTGGATGTGACTTTCAGAGCCATTGGATAGCTGGTTACAGCTACACTGTGCTTAGGGGCTGGGTGGGCTATTTCCAAGGAATACAGTTCAGCTTCTGAACAATTTCAGCAAGCACATATTTGGAGTGTGTGTTTCAACAGTTGCCCTTTATTTTTTCTTTTATTTATTTTCTTTTCTTCAACTAAAAAAGATAAAGGATAAGAGAAGTGACTGCTGTGGGGACATTTGGAGGGACAAATTTAAAATAGGCTAAGCCTAACATGACTTAATGTGTTGGTTTAGGGCATGCCAAATTTTGAGGCCTGCAACATTTACTTAAATATGACAGGCATATAAATAACATTCCAATTAGTTACTGAATGTTTGTGACAATTCTTATTAGTGACTTACGGGTATTTGAAGTGTAATATTTTCAACAGTTATTTCGTATGTGAGGTCAGCGAACTGAATTTGCATCATGCCTTGAAAACTCCATCTGAGAAAAGAGATCTTAGAAACCCAGAATGGAACTAGAAAAAAAAAAAAAAAAGAGAGAGGGAGAAATATATAATCATACACAAAACTGGAGACCTGAAAAACTGCTGTGTTGCTGCTAAATACAGCAGGTTTGTCTAATTTCTTGACAATCAGAGGCTGTAAACATCTAACAGTTTATCCTTGAGTAAAATTGCAGATACACTTCATATTGTTATGTGGAGATGGGAAATTAGCATAGAGCTGATGTCCATATTTGTCAATCTCCCACTGTCAACTAAGTCTCACTGGAGCTCAGTCTTCATCTACTGAATGTAATTCTGCTTACTGAAAAATTTTTGCAACCCTGTAAGAATTGAGCCTTTCACTCAGTGAGCTTTTTTTCACCAAACTTGATGTTACTCTGTTTTCAGATAGAGAAACTAATGTTGAATGAATGATCTGACTTCCCTGTTACCACCCAAGAAGACAATTGCAAAGGTAGGAATAAAGCTGTTTTCTTGCATAGGACATACTCAGCCTCACAACAAGCAGTCACTGATTAAAACCACGCTTGCTGGAGTTCAGAGGGATGGTGGGAGCTTTGTCTTACCTGTCCAGAGGTTTTTCAGGCTTATCACAAAACCACCACTCAGGTAGAATGATGTGAAAAGGACATTGCCAAAGAAGGCTGAGAGCTGTAATGTGGGCAGCAGAGCTGACACCCAAAGTGCCATTGAACGGGCACTGTATACAGCCAGCCACACCAAGAGGAAGTTCAGCAG
>NW_009954543.1:2640500-2655207 GCF_000747805.2 Chaetura pelagica
AGCCAGTAGATGGGAACGGCATAAATGATAACAAAAACACAGTGCTCTGGGAGCTCCCCCAAAACCTGTTTGGGGGGGAAGAGAGAGAGAAAAATAAGTTGAATTATCATCATGAAACCTGAGGTGCACCTCCATGTATGTATAGACTATAAAAACTACTGGAAATACTCCCTGAGAATGCCACCACCCCCCTGTTAGGTGTTGTCAGTGACATGCAAAAGCAATCCACAACAGAAATCGATATCCTCACTAATTTTTTTTCTCCAGTTGTGACAATTCCTATAACTACTTGTTAAAATGAGAGGATTCTTGTTACAGATTAGATATCTTGTTACAGTTTTGGCAGCTTCTAAGAATTCAAGACACTTTCCCTGAGAACTGGTGTGTTTGATAACAGTGGTACTGTTACTGACTGATTACAACTGTTATGCTTTGCCCAAATTTGGTTGAACCTAGAGATCAAATTTGAGACCAATTTGGCTGTTGGTCACTTCCCTACTTTGTCCCCAATGCAGTCCAGTTAGTAACAACTCATGGTAAAACAAAAACAAGCTTAGGATTTTCTCAACTATCTAAAGGTATGTACAAAGAGTATTCCGATTATTTTTTCCAGAGAGGTTGCTACTATCCTCTCATACTAGGGTTGTAACAAATTTAATCCATTTCTTTATGAATAATGTGCAATCTTTGTGACACAATGCAAAGATTATTTTTCTCTGGCGACCACTAATAAGCGTTTAAAATCTTGTGCAGAAATGGAAACCTAAATTATAGATGCCATGGCAGGCAGAACTCCTCTGACAGTGGCAACATCACAAAGAAGGGATTATTCTAAATGCTTGTGGAAAAGAGAAAGTTCTAAATTTTATTCCCAGAAACTGTCTCTTTGTGCACTTAATACAATCATTTGACCAGTACAAGTCCAGGCAACTACTGGTGATGTCATAACTAGCATTTTGTCACTTTCGTTTTGCTTTGCTTCAGCATTTAATACAAATTTTTTTGTTTTACAGATCAAGATGTGTAATCAAACTTTCAGAGATGCTTAATCAAATGAAATATGCAGGTATGTGTCTAAACTGTCTAAACCCTCAAATTTGAGCCTGAGATGTCTCAAATTTCAGCTAAACAATTCAAGGAAAGATTCTTCTTTAGCTTTTCTGGGTTGGGATCCCAGACATGGCTTATGGCAACAGATCTCAAGTGGTGGGAGATTTAATCTATTAATGCCAAGGAAGCACGAACGATAACCTCAGCTGGCAGACACAAAAGAACATCAAGTCTGGTATGAATGTGGCAGTCTAAAAAACACAAACAAGCCAAAGCCTTATTGTATGATGTTAAAGCCAGCTGTTTGTATTTCCTGGCAACAAAACCAATTACCTTAGCAAAGAAGTATGGGCTAACAGAGTACATTCCATCTTCCAAGTCATGATAAAGCATAGCTCTTTCCGAATGGCCTGCAGGGAAGGAACAAACACGTTGATTTCATCCTAGGGTTGCATTAATGTTCTCATGAATTTATGAATTTTCTCATTTTGATTTTTTATAACATTTACAAGAAAACTGACACTTACATTTGGCAATAACATCCAAAATCACTGTGAATGGGACTAGTGCACCTATCATGTACAACAGTGCTGTTGCGTCACGAATAGAGAGTCCAGTTTTGTCATGGCCATAGTACAAAAATCCAATTAATAATGACATGAGAAGGGCCTCAAATCCATGGACTAATAACGTTGTAAGATCTCTGAAGTCATTGGAGACCTGACGACTAGGAAAACAGCAACATTGACTGTAAGGGATAGTACTTACTAATGTCTGTTATATTCAGATATGTTGCTCCAAACACTCTGCTAAAATCAGTTACTGGAACTTCCTGACATTGAGTAGGATGGGAGTTGGGCTGTCTGCTTCTGTAAAGGATTTTCCTAATCACAGCTACCAAGCGTATGTAGCCACCCAGTATTTGAGAAATGAAATGCTGAAAGCTTGAAGGAAGGCAATGAGATGTGATTGTTTCAGAGACTGAGAAGCAATTACTTCAGTTACAGAATTCTCTCTGTTAAAAGACCTGCAGAGTACGCTAACAACAGCTGATACCAGTAGTGATGTTCTACAAGTGTTAAACCGGTTGATCATGTTTCTTTTGAGTACACAAACGTGACACCCAACTACAATACCCAAAAAGGCTGGCTATAATCAGTGAAGCCTCCTGACCTCAAATCTGAGGCAGAGATATGAGGATGGCAATGTCAGAGCCTTCCATGCAGCTGCCTGGGATTGCTGAGGGCTGAGTTCTCTACCCTTTGGCATGGAGAACAGGATGGCAGTGCGCAAAACTGGGACACACATTCCTGAGCCAGGAGGCTCCTGCTGCTCCTTAGTGCTGCAGGCTCCCAGTGATATGAGCTGGAGGTGATTGTGTCTGGAAGGAGCCCCGAGGCCATACATCTGCCTGCTGTCCTGCCCAGGGGGCTGGGGTGAGCTGGTATAGCAACACCTCTGCTCTACAGCTTGCTTGGGCCTAGCACACGTGAGGTTCTCACTTTGTGCTTCTGTCTTATGCTTAAAAATACAAATGGGCATGGACACATGACTGTTCATGCTGAAGATAAGGTTACCTTAATAATATAGTGAACTGCTTTAAGACTCCTGGTAGCTGATCACTTGAACAATGAGGCATGATGATAGCTTCTTCTGAATTCAAATGGGACCTGCCCAAAATGAAAGAGAAAACAAACTGACATTAGCACAGGCTGTAGCTGTTATTTCAGATCTGCTGTATGACACTCTTTTCTTTACCTTTGCTTGCTGAATGTGGTTGCAACTTTGTCTCCTTCAGTAACTTTCCATAAGAAATCATCAAAATCTTTTACTTTTTCTAGGAACAAGTTGGCAAGAGTATTTGCTCTTTTTCGGCTTTCCATCTCCTTTTCTGCGTTCTGTTTATCAATACTGGTCAAATCAACTGCAAGACATTATTTGAGATAAGTCCATATGCTACAGATGTGACAACTTTGTCATGTATGTAGAATCAGAGATTTCATTGTGAACCGGCTGTATGATCCATGTTCATGCATTAAATTATGATGGTTAAAACTTTATCAGTCACTTTAGGTAATTAGAGAAGAACAGATTGTTAATGTGTATTTTGTCTTGGGAGATATTTGTTATCTAGTTCAATGAATCACTGAGACATTTCATAATTTCTTATCATACTATTATAAACTACTGTTTCAGATTTTTCTAAATTAGTAAGTGGCTTGAGAGGCGAGCTGAGAATAAACAGTTTGAATTTCCTTCCTGGCATGTAGGCATTTACAATCTGTTATATGACTTTGACTTAAATCACATGTTTTTTCCTCCATCTGCAAAATTAGTTATAATCTTTTTTTTGTATCTTACAGAGAGGCCATAAGCTTTACCTGATATTGAGAAACCCCAGGTAGAATGTTATCTGAGGACAACATAGTAGCAGCAACAAGAGTTGACTCAGCATCATTTTTTTTACTTAATGAAATTGTTTTTTTCTTTAGACTAAACTTATACTAGTGTTTTCCAATGCTAATCTCCAGTGCAGAGTGACAATACCCAGTGTTTTGCAGATGCTTTCTGAGAGAACTATTGCTGCACATTTTGTAACTCCTTACATTGAGCTGTTAATCTCTGGACTCTTCAGAAGGAGTCCATCAGAAATGAGTTGCAGCCTGCCCAACCTCTTCCTTTTTGCCGTGGTCTCCTGTTTCTTTATCAAACACACAGACAGTATTAGTGCATTTCCGTAAGGCGCTTGTTCATGCTGTGGCATCCTCTAGCATCCTGTTGCATTTCCACCTTCCTGCTGCCTGTATTAGTCTCCTCTCCTCCTCTCCTCCCATGGGTACTGACTCTGTGCATACCACTAAATTATCTTCCACCCCCCTTTCTCATCCCTCCTCGCCTCCATGTCATAGAGGTTTGTCTCTGTGGCCACAGGCTGTAGCAACAAGTTTCCCTAGGACTGCCTGATATTCTCTGTTCCCATACTGGGGTGCTGCAAGCCTTCCTCAAGGCTGTACGTGGCTGAAAAGGACTGCTCCAAACCATGGTGCTGACAAAGGTCTTTCTGTAGGGCTTGACATGGAGGTTAACTTCTGTTTATCTCTGCACAGCTGATACCAGCTGACCCTGTCTGCCACATAGGCACAGCCTAAGAGGTTACTCCAGAACATTGCAGTTGGTGTCTGTACAAGGTTTCCTGGCTAACATGAGTGCAAAGACCTGAGGGCTGGAACTGAACTCTTACCTCTGTGGTAAGAGTCTCTTGCCATTAGATTAACAGGGCCAGATTCCCTTTGTGTGTAGCAAAAAAACAGAAGAGGCATTGATGTGGAACCATGTAGTTACCTTTTGTTGAGTAGAGGAATAGAAGGGTTGCTGTTCTAGGTTTATTTTCTTTCCCTTCCAATTTAGTCTGTTGGGCAGCACTCCCCTTTCCTATTTAGCATTTCAGATATGTATTATTCCTCACCCTGGGAAGCTACCTTCCCATATTTCTTGATTTAGAAGTCAGAGAACTGGCTACAGAAAGCAATTCATCAGGCCATCCATGTCTTTCTCAGTGAAAGTTTCAACCAGCTAAAACATGAGAGTAAGAGTGCTAAACATGTGGAAGAGTTGTTACACCTGGCAGGGTTAGAAGGAAGATTATTTAAAATGTATTTTGTTCATACCTCTTGGCTTAGTTACATTTCCTGTACTGACAGATAAGGAACTTATTAAAAACTGAGCTTGCTACAGTATTGATTTGAGTCAGTTATAAGGCATTTCTAAGGCAGTGATGGTCAATAAAAATCAATTCTAGCTGATACTCTTAAGAAAGCAAATGATTCCCAGTAACTTTTTTTTTTTTTTTTAATGGTAGTGTTTGATACTAACCATAGAAATCTGCAGGATTGCTGTACCTTGGGCAGGGATAGCCTAGTTCAGTGAAATACTGGACCATGTCTCTTGCTGTTCCAGAGTAGACAGTGACTCCAGAAGTCATCAGAAGAACTAAATCAAACAGCTGGAAGATATCTGACCGGGGCTGATGAAGTGAAAGAAGAACTAATCTGTTTCCTCTGGCCAGTCTGGATAATGTTATCACGAGGTTATGTGCAGTAAAACTGTCCAGTCCAGATGTGGGTTCATCAAGTATGAGTATTCCTGCCAAAGAGAATAAGTTTAGCAATGGAAAGCAGCATGTTTGAATTCCAAAATGTGCTCTAAGTGAAATGGTGTTAGTGCATGAAATCTCACTGATACATTGTTGTTTTTTTTTAAAGTCCAAAGTATATCTCATACCAGCATTACATAATATTCAATAATGGCAGTTTCTTCCCCTATCTGACTGAACATGATGACCAAGAGTCATTACTATAAATCTTATCTTGCTTCCCCTGGAAACAAGTTTTTTTAAATTATTACTCTTTTCACCGGGATGAATTTAGGTTCCTTATTAAGTTTACATTCCTCTTTGCAGTTTTTGCACCTTGCCTGTACAAGTATCAGGTATATGAATAGTAGTTAGTACAATAGTATTAATTTTATACCCTGCCTACTGAAATATTATAATCTAAATGCCTGATATTTAAACCTCTTGCATTATACATATCTAAATACTCACACAGTATAAATCTAGATAGCTATTCCTCACAACCTGTGCTTTATTTTGCACCTGTTTTCACACATATATGAATAGAGTTGCATATGTTTGGATTTTTTGTTTTCTGGTTTTGCAGTTGGTTGTTGTAAACTTGAAAGGGTTTTATTAATTTGCATTGTTTGTGTTATTCTAGAACTTAATGGCCTCAATCAGTACTTTAGATTTAGCCTCCTGTTTTGCTTCTCTTGAAGACAATGGAAATTTCTAGTCCACCTGTGGTATAAGTCAGCCACATCAGCAAGTTGCACAAGACCACAAAGACTTGACTGCGCAGCCAAGAAAATGACCTTGCCTATTAACATTGCACATGTAAATGGAGGAAAGCAAAACAATCTTGATGTTATAATAGGCCCACAGCCTTCCAAAGTAACTTGTGGTATGTGGTCAGATAAAAAGCAAACCTCGTACTGGTATGCACAAACCAGAGTGCAGCTGTGAGGGTGATTTCAGGCCACTTTCAGTAGCCTGTGCAATGGTGGTTTTAGACAGCGGTGTGTGAAGACTCCCAGGACTCCTCTGCCTGGCTCTGTCCCCATTTTTCCCGTGGCAAAAGTGACTGAAGGGAAAGTGGATTGGCTGCTGAAATACTAAATTTACAGAATTATTACTGTAATAATTACAGTATAATCTGATTTCAGTGTAAGCAAATGGACCAGCACCCAGTCTCTGTGTCTGACTTTGCTATGTAGAGGTAGCCTCTGGCAGAGGGTGGTGCAGGATTTCTTAAGTGTCCTGAACTCTTCAAGGTGCCCCAGGCGCAGCTGTGTGTGTGATTCATCTCTGAAGCTTCTATCTGCATTCACTGCTCCCTTTCCCCCGTTGGCCCGTGGTTGGCACCAAGAAGGTGTCAGGGTTTCTGCTCACCTGGGTTCCAGAGCAGCTGCACCCCGATGCTCACTCTTCGCCTCTCGCCTCCCGAAACTCCGCGCAGGTACTGGTTCCCCACCCTGGTGTTTGCACACTGGCGCAAGCGTAGCTCTGCTATGACATCTTCTACCTGGGGGGGACCCGGAGGGTAACAGAGATAGAGTTTATTTGCACATTCATGCATAGATAAGGCTGAAACTATGATGAAAGTGGTTAAAATTCATCTGGATGTTTCTGTGCTATCTGATTGGAGAGGCACTTGAAAACAAATCTTGATGCTGGAGATAACATTAAAAAAGGCTCAGTGATCAGCAATGTAGTTGTTCTTACAGCCTCTCTAATGCTTTCTTTAGATTGTGATTTTTTATAATCTTTGAAACAATTGCTGGTTTCTATCTTGAAAGAAGAAAAAGGCTTATAATTCGTAATCTAAATTAAAAATGCTAGATTGGCTGTTCTGACTCCAAACACAGAATCTCTTGGACAGTTCCTGTCAGACACATTTTTGACAACTTTATTTTTTTTCCCAACAGCTTAATTACCCTTTTTTTCCTTTGTGACTCTGAAAAAAACTTGGGAAGGCGCAGTTTGGCAACGAACAATAGTGTTTCTCTAACAGTCAGGTGGGGGAGCAGTCGGTCATCCTGCCGCACGTGTGCGATGCATTTCCTGACAAGCTGGGGAGTGCTGGGTTTGTTATTGATGGTGATTTGGCCAGACTGAATTTTGCCTCCATGATCCCGGCAGGTTATCACGTCAAGCAAGGATGTCTTTCCTCCAGCTGGAGAAATCAAAATTTAAAATGAAATTAACTTCCAAGGGATCATTTTGAAAAGTGGTTTCGTCACAGACAGAGGATAGAAGTTTTTGTTCCTTAACATCTTTTCCCCAGCCCAAAAGCTTTTCCCGAAGCTTTTCCAAAGCAGCAGAGACAGAAATGTCTAGAAAATACTGACTACAGGCTCATGTTCAGGAAATCTCCTTTGGAATGGAGTACGTGGCTTTAACCTTTGTCATTTCTCAGCAGCATTGGGTAGTTGGGCATTGAGAATATCTCTATGAACTCAAGAAGCAGGATCTCTTTTCCTCTTGTTACCACTCTTTCACTTTTCAAACACAAGTGAAAGGTGGACAGCATCCTGCAACAGCTGCAGGGCTGGAATCTAGATGCTCAGCAAGAGCTTGCTTTGTGGAGGGAATTGTGAATTCAGAATCAGCTGCTGGAACAGCTGAACAACTACAGCACTGAATTCTTATACAGACAGTAAGAATCTTAATAATAATTGAAATAAAAATTATTATGACTTAAGTAAGACAAAGTAATTTAAATAATTAAGAAAATCTGGCTCATACTCAGAAGTAAGAAAAGTGAAACAGTGAAAACAACACCTGGTTTAGAATTAAATAGCAAATAATTTTTCCTTTTTGCTGTATGATAGTGTATGTAAATACACAGAGCTCTCATATTGTGAAGAGATGTCATTTATTTCTAGTCTCCCTGTTGAAAGATTAACTCCACACTTGTTTCTTAATACATACATTTTAAAAAAGGAACCCATCTATCTGTAAGCCACATATTGCTCTATTTAAGAGTGACATATTGATTGCCATTGACAATGTGAAACCCATCAGCAGTTTAATCCATTTTATGAAGGCATTTGATGAAACAGATGATAAACAGCTTTTAAAAATAGTTTGACTAGTTTGCTGAAAGGGGTTTGTGCTCAGTCTATGTTGCCTTACAAAGGTGCTGTATCTATAACTCAATATGTTATTTCATTACAAGCTTTTCTTTTTATTATCAGGAGAATCTCTAAGGTACAACTTCAATTACATTAAGAATATGTGCAAAGAAAAAGTTCCCATGGCAATGGGGAAGAAAAACCTCTTTTGTAGAAACAAAGTCAGCCATGAGGCTGATTTATGTCCAGCAGAACTGGGACTGCAGGCTGCAGCTAAAACAATACCTCATGGCACCTCAGGAAACAAATAGCAAATATATGTACAAGTCATAACAAAATTGGTTAAATCTCCCTCTCTCCCCTATCGTCCTTTGTTTCCTCGTACATTTTAAATAATGTTTTTGTGACACATTTCCAATAGTTGTTTCACAACTAGATTTTGCCTTTTGAAAGACTGCAGATTATTGCTCTTGGCTGTGTATGTTTTATCTGACAGTTGGTCAAATAATGAAATTTGGTTGGTCTTACCAGTGCTTCCTATAATAGCTAGCATCTGACCACTCTGAACTTTTAAATTCAGATTCTGGATTGTTAACACGTGAGAACGGGGATCTGATTTCCAGGTCCATGGCATTTTCATCTGCGCCAGGTTTTCATACCAGGGAATCTGGGATGTCATGTTAACCTACCAAGGAAAGAAACAAGTCCCTTCAATTCAAAAAATAAAATATCTAGCAACAAATATCTTCAAACTTATGTTATTACAAGCTGGGAATATGTTAAACTATATTGTTTATGTTCAGAAATACATGGAAGAAGGTTCTTTTACGGCCAAGTATGGTTTTCATACTTTTCTTCTTATTCTATTAATCACTAAGGCTATCTCTGTCCTCCTTTACTTTGGTAATTTATTGCTATTGTAAATTTTAAATCTCACACCATCCCTAGCTGGACAGAAAGTCCCTCTGCCCCAGCCCTCAGAGGAATAAATTTGGCTCAGGAGTGAGAAAAAAACAGCCTAGAAACAGACCCCTTTTTCCTGTCTTATGCCCTGGCTTTACTAGATAGGCTTACAATGGTGGGTTTAGTCTGCTGTCAATATTGCAGCCAAGAGCATGATTCTGCTCACAAACCTTCTGTGTATTTATGCAACAGTCATGTGAACTTTGTCCCTTCAGCTTCAACTTCAGCTTTTAAAAATGGCTTGTATATAGAAGCAGGCATTACTGGACATGCTCCCTGCTAATGAGAAGTATATATTGCAACTTTACCTGGTAGTTGAGTTCTTTCACTTCAAGAACGTTTGATTTTCCACTGTATGTGAAATACAGACTGTTATCTTCTTCAGAGCTAAAAATAGTATCCTGGGCCTTGGTCTGGAAAAGTTGTTAGGTTAATTACAATAATTATTCACAATACTGAAAGTGCTGTTAAAATTTAATTCAGAAAAGGTAAAGCAAAAAGGAAAATGTGTTTTATGGGATGTAACAGTATTCCTGATGAGTTACTGTAGTGCAAAAGTCTGAAAGGTTGAAATTAGTTATCTGTTGATCAGTGTGAAATGTACTTTGATTTAGCAACATGTGTGAGGGCCAAACATGCTCTGCTGTGCTCTTCTGTTTACTTTCAGTTTAAATGGGATCACTTTCAAAATGGAGATAAATTTCATGCCACTATAAAGAGATGAGTCTGTTTTTGAGGAAAAAATCTACTGTTTCAGCAATGTTAGTCTTCTAGATGAAAATGTTGTATATTGGAATTCATAGGTTATGGCAGCTAAAAATTAAGGCTCACTGGAAGTATGTTATTGAATTCTATAGGAACTAATTAACTTGGAGGTTTTACAAACAAGTAAGCATGCAGCTCTTAAGTGCAGTCTCTTTTTCTCCCCTTTGTTTTTTTAAATTCAGTTTGTCAGCTGGAACTTGGTGTTCTGAGGTATGAATTAAAATAAGAGTCTCTATGTGGCTAAGTTAATCTTTTGCATATAGCTGCAATTAAGATGTCTTTGCTGAGGCAGCTTTCTGGCTTTGAGTTTAATTCTTTGTGCATGCCTGTAGTTTTTACTCCAGACAGCCATATCTCTCCCAGAGCCTTGTGGTTTTCCTACGAGTCAGACTCATTTCCTAGCCAAGGCAAACGTCCCTGTTCCCTGTGGAGCAGACCCTATCCCTGCCTATGGCATCTATGGCAGATGGTTGCCACAGTCTTTGTGTACGCCTCCTACCCTCTTAGCAAATGAGGCTAATTACTCTTTTCAGTCTAGATACATAGTACAAAGCAGCAGGACACCAAGCAGCCTGGAAAGCCACATTAAAACCCTCCAAGCTCCTTGTACTGTGAAAGCACTTGGTGCTTCTGCTTATGTTGAACTTTTGAAAAACAGATGGTCTCCAGCAAATGTGGGGAGACCAAAGTCATATCCTGGGAAACCCAGTCCAGGCCATGCTCAAGGACTTTCTGCTCCATCCATGTAAGATCCCTTCCTTAGCCCCACCACCATGGCATCTGACTGCAGCACGTATGGCACTGGCCTCGTGCCCAGTATGTGCCTGTGGGGGGCACAGGTGCTTTCTGCTCCCCGTTTCAGAGCTGGAGGAGGGAAGAGCTCTCCTCCTGACAAAGCCTGGTTGGCAGGCTGACCTCCCACCTCTCCCAGCTCCTGGGCAAACGCTGCAGCTGCAGGATGACCAAGCCCATCGGGTCCCTCCCCAGAGGTCTCACTCACCGGCAAGCCCTCATATGCCGCCTGGTTCCAGCCGGGACCATCCAGAGAGACATTTTCAGTGGTTTCCTTCATATTGGCAGTAGAAGTTACCAGTCCCTGTGATGGTTTGACTGTCAACTCTCTGAAAGCTGTAGAAACCCTTCTCTTGGTTTTGAGCTCGGCCCTTTCCAGGCGCCTTCAGCAGAGAACCATTTCTCCTGGCGCGCTGTCTCTCTGCCACTGGTGTGACCCCGAGGACAGGGAAATATTCCCCTCCTCTGGGACAGCAACAGCTCGGGCTAAAGGTACATCAGATAACGGCTTCAGCTAATCACCTATCAGTTATTCTCCGGAAAAAGGAAGGACTGGGAGCCCCTCTGTTTTCCTTTAGGCACTTCCCCAGGTGGTAAGCTCCGGGGGCAGCGACCTGCTCTGACCCAGGGACAGCGAGGGGGGCTGACCCTGCCCAGCACTGTGAAGGGGCATGGTGGCAGCATCGGGCACCTGCCCGGGAGCCTGAGGGAGGGAGGCAGCCCGCGGGGCCCCAGTGCCAGAGGATGTTGGGCAGAGAGTCTCTCAGCCTGGAGCAGCGCGGCAGCCGCGGGCAGACGGGTGAGGCGAAGGCCGCAGCGCAGCCCTCCAGCAGCATCAGCGTGCGGAGCATCTCCTACACCATCAGGTAGGGCCAGGAAGGTGGCACGGGGAGCCCCTGCCAGCCAGGAGCTGCTCTGACCCCAGGGACTGAGGGGCGAGGGGCTGGGACCGGTGGGCTGCGGGTTTTGCTTCAGCGCAGTGAAGGAGGAGGGAGGTTGCCAGGGCTGGGCTGCCCGCCATGGGGGAAGAGAGCAGGGCTGGGGGGAAGGCAGAGCCCGTCTGTCCTCCAGACATCCACTGGTTCTTCTTCACACGCGCCAGCCGCGGGCAGACGGGTGAGGCGAAGGCCGCAGCGCAGCCCTCCAGCAGCATCAGCGTGCGGAGCATCTCCTACACCATCAGGTAGGGCCAGGAAGGTGGCACGGGGAGCCCCTGCCAGCCAGGAGCTGCTCTGACCCCAGGGACTGAGGGGCGAGGGGCTGGGACCGGTGGGCTGCGGGTTTTGCTTCAGCGCAGTGAAGGAGGAGGGAGGTTGCCAGGGCTGGGCTGCCCGCCATGGGGGAAGAGAGCAGGGCTGGGGGGAAGGCAGAGCCCGTCTGTCCTCCAGACATCCACTGGTTCTTCTTCACATGGCTCTGAAGGAGGTGCTTTAGAGGAGATTTCCAAAGATTGTGCCTTTTCCCGCTGCCTTCCTTACTGCTGCCAGAAGGATAAAGTGAGGCCATAAGAAAATAGTCAGGTGGATTAATGGCTGGCAAACATCAACAACAAATAAAGTCATAGTTCAGGTTTCCCTTTTTGGTGGTAGTCTGAAAGCCTCCTAGCAGTCATCCTGAAAAATCTGTTCAGAGTTTATTTTATCTTTCAGATAATGCTGAAGTTAAAAAGTTAAAGCCTGGGGGTGGGAGGGGAAAGAGCTTTTGTTGTTTGCTTTTTTACTCCCCGATGTTTTAAAACCTTTGCAGGCTCTCATTCCATATGTGGGTAGATATAAACTATTGTCTTACTTTACAGAAAGTTTTAAAGTCTTTTGTATTTCATCTTCTTTGATATTTGTTTCCCAAGAGAACGTGTTGGCCCCTGGTGGAACATTTCTTTGTATAATAAAAAATGGACCCGGCAAATACTTAAGGATGTTTCATTTCACATAGAGAGCGGCCAGATTATGGGGATTTTAGGAAACTCTGGTAAGTTATTCCAGTGCTATAAAAGAAATAAGTTTGGAGTTAATGCTGGTGACTTCTACAGTGGTATGAATGTGACTGAGGTCTGTGTTTTAAATAATGAAATTATAGCTAGTCTTAAACTCTGCTTCATAAAACTGAGGTGCTTGGTTTTCAGAGTTTGATCTTCTGTCATTTAACTAACAATTATAACTTCAGTAAAAGATCAGGTTACTTCTAAACTCAAATGTTTCACTGGGAAGTTAATTTGTATGCTTTCAATGCTAATTTACAAAAGTTCTAGTTTCCCATTTATTTTCCCTTAGCTAGTTACATTTTCAGCGCCTGTTATTTTAATGTTATTGAGAAAAAAAAGTACTTTCTTCTCTTCATAGTGAGGCTATGAAAGGCTCTCCATCCAAGTAAGGCTATTGGTCTCAAATTAATAAAATTCATTTGATCACGTGATTAATTTCTTTTGTTTGAAAGGATCTGGGAAAACAACACTTCTAGACGCAATATCAGGAAGACTGGGACATAAAGACAACTTCATTGGTGAAGTGTACGTGAATGGGCGTCAGCTGAAGAAGGAGCAGTTTAGAGATTGCTTCTCTTACGTGCCACAGGTTGATTTTTACGTTTATGTTTGTGCACTGTGTTTCCTCTCACATAAAGGAAGTAAAGTTGCTAGTGTAATGAAGTAATGTAATCTAGTTTCAGTTTTATGCATACATTTGGTATAAAGCAGTTAACGAATTGTATGAATGAATGAAGGTTTTGTGAGCAGGGGCAAGATCTTAATTACTACTGGACTAACTGCTTCTTCCCCTTCACCTTTTTTTCCAGAGTGACACTTTGTTAAGCTTCCTCACCGTACAAGAGTCTCTGACTTACACTGCTTTATTAACTCTTAAAAAATGCTCCAATGACTTCATCAAAAAGAAGGTCTGTATTTTATCTTCTTCCACCAGAAAGGCAGACATGATGTCATGTAATGTTTTCACCAGCAGCACTTTCCGTCCATGGCTGTGGTTTACATTTATAAAGACGTGTAATTCTTTTTCTGCAAACTGGGAGAAATCCTTCTGCAGAGGAGTAGGGCACAAGGTCTCTGGTGCTCCCTGCTTCTGCAAGGGGCTTCTGCTGATACCTCAAGGGATCACCATTATGCTGGAACAAAACTTTTCCACCCAAAGTAACTGCTGTGGCAGACACTCCTGTTTGTACGGAGGTCAGCTCCCCTTCCCCAGCTGGGAAACCCAGTTCTCTGGGCTGTTTAGAGCCATGTATGCTGGCAAGTCTCCTGCACAGCAGAGGTGACTTTGACACTACTCTGGATGCTGTGGAACATCTCTTACTGAGCAGAACAGCTTAGAAAAACACTGGTCTAATCAGCCCTCTACAAGCTACTTTCTTGGAAAAATAGGTGTGTATCAGATCCATTAAAGGACACTGGCTACTGTTAAAGTAAAGATGGGCTATTTTTGACAAAAGGCTCTTGCTCTTTGTCTTCTCTTTTCACCTGTCTTCCACTCAGTATTTTATACTTCCCTAGGATTAATGTGCCTTTCTGCTTTCTTATTTTGGAAGCCAGACCAGTACGTTATGGTTCATACCTTAACTTCTAGTCCACCTCTGAACTCTTCATCTCTTAACGTCAACTGAAGCTAAAATTCTATTAATTTCAGAATACATGAAAACAAAGCAAAACAGAATGCTTAAAAACAATAATTTAAATAATACATTTAAACTAATGAAATAGAAATTAAGTCAGATACCTTCAAACTAGATTGAATGCAAGCAGCATATTGAGAAAGCCATAGCTTAAAATTATGTCTTTTTTCCTTTCATTTTTTTTCACTTTGCATACAGGTTCGACTGTGTTCTTTCTAAATTGGAACTATTTTTCAGGTAGCTGCTGTTATGGCTGAGCTGAGTCTCAGCCACATTGCTGACAAAGTAATTGGAAGCCAAATTTTTGTCGGAATTTCTGGGGGTGAGA
>NW_009954543.1:2655382-2692022 GCF_000747805.2 Chaetura pelagica
GGTGAGAGGCGTCGCGTATCGATTGCAGCCCAGCTATTACAAGATCCCAGTAAGTACCACTGCACAGATTTTCAATATAAAACAAAGCACTCTGCACTCTTGACCTCATAAACCACTTTAAACTACAAAAGCATTTATATTCTGTAATTCAGCAAAAGCTAGTCTAGTGATGACAGAAAAGGATGAGCAGTAACTCAGGTCTGCTCATTCATCTACCAGGTTGATCTTGGAGAATAGATGAATTTAAAACCTTAGGGACTGAATATAACTTTAGCCTTGTGTTTATCCCTTGTTAGTCTTCCAGGACTCACCATTTCCAATGTATGAAATGTTGGTTGTGGCATGTGGATTTATAGTTTTTGAGCATGTAAGAGCCATACCTATGCAAGCATTGAGCCTTCTAGTGGAGTAGCTGCCATGTAGCCATGTACATGTGAGTGTCATGTGCATCCCAGAGCCAAACTGTAGTCAGCACAGGAGATTGGCTCATTGGGAAAAGGCATAAAAAAAACCAGAGTGTATGCTTTGAAATGTAATAGCCCTCATGTTGCATTGCCCTTGATAAGAAACCAGATATTGATGAATATTGCAGTCTATATGTGGTTGTAGATGTACTGTAAAGAAAAAGAAATCCATGAATGAAAATCAAAGCAGAGTAACTAGAAAGATTAGCCATGAGAAACAGCACTGTAAATTTTATCAGTTTTAAGATAGTTTCCAAAAAAAGGTTCCAGAATCTTATGCAGTGAATGTATAGGATGCTTTTATTGGATTCTGGAGTCCTTGCAGTGGTGCAGATGTGCTAGGACTGTGTACCAGGCAGGAAAAAGCATTTAAATAGCAAAGTGAGGTATATCACTCATAGTGTGTGCTACTGGTGACTCCTGGAGAGTTAATTAGGTGTAGTTATTGCTCAGTAAGTTCACTAAACTCTATAGTAAACACTGCAGTAATTCTGTGTCGACAAACCTATAGAGTGAGATCTCCCCTCTTATCCTGATCAAGACTGACCTGCCCTCCTCTGTGCTGTCTCATCTATGTAAAAATAATGACTTTGACTATAACTTTTCCCCTTCCATGTGCAATAAAATAATTAAGAAAATGCAGTAAAAAACTCCTACCTCTCTCATCTGTGCAATTATATATGCTGTATTTTAGCATAACTTAATTTGTTCATAATGAATTATGTGCATATATAGATATAATTAAGTTTAAAGTTTCTAGGTAGTTATGTCAGTTATGTTTCCATTTTTACACATGCTGAAATTATCATTATTGTTCTTAGAAGCAGATGTATACATCAAATCTATTTTTCTAATTTTCAGATTTCACCTGAGCTTCAAAAGCATATCATGCTCTGCTCCTGCAGTAGTTTCTTATGTCCTTGTTCCTAGTGATTGAAACTGAAGCACTGAAGCTAATTAAAACTGAAAGATCACATCATGGCAATATCTATGCATACTCTGCTTTCCATGTGCAATTTCACACATAAAGTAATTTCTATACTATTTTGCCAAATGAGCTTCAAAGGCAGAAGCTGTAACATTTACCCCCCCCCTCTACCTGCATTTTAATGCTATTTTTTCTTGTGATTTTACAGAGGTCATGCTACTTGATGAACCAACAACAGGGCTGGACTGCCTAACAGCAAACCAGATTGTCTCACTGCTCTCAGAACTTGCACACAGAGACAGGATTGTGATTATTACGATTCATCAGCCTCGCTCAGAACTCTTCAGGGTAAATGACACCTACTCACTATTTGGAGTACCTAGGTTCTTTTCAGGATAAAAGTATAAGATCCAGTACAGTTGCCTTCAAAAGCTCTCTTCTTTGCTCACTCCAAGACTTACCTTGAACTAGCTCTGGCCAGTCACAGGGGACTATAGAACACATACTACCCTGTGAAAATAGTACACACACTGACCATGTGCCTAACCTCTGGGTTATGCAGCTACCCAAATCAAAACCACTGGGAGAAGCCATGTAAACCCCCATCTGTGCAGGCACTGTGAAAACAAGCACTTTCTTTATCTTTAAATATTCATATTTCAGAACACTTGCAACTTGAGACAGATAAAGCCATGATTTGAAATGAAAATTTAAAAAATTCTGCCTTTTTCCTGTGTCAAGTGATGTGGGTACATCTTGATCACGGGATGGGGCAGTCTTGCCTTGCAGGGCTTATGCCTGGGGAGAGCTTTCTCCCTTCCCATTACTGTTGTGCTCTCTGGCACATCCACCACCCACCACATGAATGCAAGGTACATCTTCCCTGGCTGACTGAATTGCATGTAAGTGATCATGAAGCCAGAGGAGAGTGACAGTGGTGGTCTGGACTGAAAGCCATCCTGGTGCCTTGGGAATACGGGTTGGTCATAGTCGGTGGGAACCCTGCCCTTGAAAAGCAGTGCTGTTAAAGTCCTTAAGCAGTTCAGTACCATCTTTCCAACAACCTGGGGATTTTAGATTGGGGTTATTAGGCACCAAAGGAAGTCAAGCTATAAGTGAAAGTGCATTAGAAAAAAAGTCAGAAGTCCACAGCTCCCATTTCTGTTTTTGGATTACTTCTGTGCTGCTGTCACTGACATGTTTTGCGAACCACTAGTTTTAAGAGCTT
This sequence comes from Chaetura pelagica, assembly GCF_000747805.2. Classification (NCBI taxonomy): domain Eukaryota; kingdom Metazoa; phylum Chordata; class Aves; order Apodiformes; family Apodidae; genus Chaetura; species Chaetura pelagica. Next base: position 2,658,003 of record NW_009954543.1, read on the forward strand.
ACAAAGTTTTCATCTTGTATAACCAACGAGAGGTGCCATAGAAAGGAGAAACTTTCTTTGATAGAAGTGAACTAGGGAAGTTTGAATGTTACAAAACTATTTTTCCTATCAAAACATTTTTATTATCAATACAATAGCCAGGAATTACCATGATGCTTCTTGGTATGTATTGTTAGTATGTTAATTTTCTCCCCACAGTTGTTTGACCAAATAGCCATCATGAGCTTTGGAGAAATGACTTTCTGTGGCAACCCAATGGAAATGATCACATTTTTTAGTGGCTGTGGCTATTCATGTCCTGAACAATCAAATCCTTTTGACTTCTTTGGTAAGTTTTTCTAAGTTTTTTTGGAAAACATGAGTTTCATTTAGACAAACAAGTTCTTTGCTTCCCCAAATTAAAATTTTTCCAGAGATGTGTTTGAATTTTCCCCCAACTTTGCAAGTGTTCTTATCTCAGAGAAGAGCAAGGGCTGGGCCCAAATAACCTGTACTGATACCATAAACCAGCAAAAGTTTGCTCTTGGTCTGAAATACAGCAAAAAGAAGTAAACTACTAATAAAAAAGGAATCTCAGCTTCATGAAACCTGTGGTTTCCATGGCATCTCCCTATGGCTGTTCACTGAACATTAGAAAATCAGTTTTACCCCAAAACTCTGGAAGGTCCCATGCTCTTACAAACTCTGTGATGCCAAGCAACTAAAGATAGTTGTTGCCTGGAGGGAAGGATGTGGAATAAATAGGGGTTAACTGAGGCATCAGTTTCCAGATACATTCTGAGTTTTAGGTTTCCAAAAGTTTGGGGAGATGCTAATACCAGGGTGAGCTACTGTGTTAAGCAGGGAAATGGACCAATCCCAAAAACTGCATTCACAAACATGGCACATTCAGAGAAGGCAGTGTTTTTCTATTGTCTAGATGGCATCCTAAACTCAGAGAAGAGAGGATGATTGTTGACATGAAGCTGGAATGGGATGAAGCTGAAAGTACTGGTGTGACAGTGAGGATAATTTTGCCTTCAAGAGTTTGAATAGTCTTGAAAAGCACAGATGATTTGAGATTTGGACCCATTTTTTCAAAAGCTTGGTAAAGAGAGCACTGCATTCTTCAAATGTCAACATTTGAATGTGACAAGAAAAGGAAAAAATGCAGTTTAGAGCAAAGAATCACCAGAATATTTAGTCTTTGGAAAATTGGTAGTTTATATTTTTTGTGTGATTTAATGATGTGAATAAAAGGATGGATTCTGATATAACCTACACCAACAGCAGAGGAAAATAGGTCCCATGTATTGAGTATGGATTATATTATTGAAATGTCATATGTTGTGGTTAATATAAAAGTGCAAGTAGGCATTAGCTATTTGGTCTAGTGACTTGTTAGTGCTGTTATTTTTTAAAACACATCTTCTTGCCTTTGTTTTGTGCGTGACTTACAGCAAGTCAATCTGGCCAAGCTTTAAAGAGCATGACTGCATTTTGTATGCTCATATTTACAAAAGTGATTACTTCATTTTGGGTATGTTTACCATTAAAAACAATTTTGCTGAATTCCAGCTTTCAGGACACCAGCACAGTATTCATAGGCTTAATTCAGGTTTTGAGGACAAATTAAGAATCTTGGACAAAGGGCTCCTTTTCTCTTGTTCAATTTGTATTTTGAACTTGAGCTTAATACCAGAAAACTGGAATTTAAGGACAACAGAAGCCTTAAGAATAAATAACTGATAAAGAAAGCAGACATAGAAGAATAATAGAAAAATCTATAAGCACAGCTACTCCTGAGAACAACAGTCTAGTTTTTGAAACCATAGATAATTAATTGCTATTGGAGTAAAACAAAATTTCTAATGCATTTTAGCAGAATTGCTGAATTTGTACAACTTGTACAAATAGCACACACAAAGTTCCTCACTGCCAATATTAGAATTGCTGGTGTTGGGAATAGGTATAGGTGTATTTATTAGAAAGAAGAGAGATGTTACAGAAACCTTGAATACTTTCAATGGACCTTTTCTTCTTTGCAGATTTTAGGTTAGAGACAAAGAAAGGTTAATTTCAAAGGAGGAAGAAGTATGAAGGGAAAGTGATGTGAATATATAGTAAACTCTTTGTAAATTTACAGTGGATCTGACATCTGTGGACACCCGAAGCAAGGAACGTGAACTTGAAACCTACAGTAGGGTTCAGGTAATCGTGTCAGCCTACAAAAACTCGGAGATCTTTAGCAAAGTACTGGCAGTCATTGAAAAAACCAAGCGTATGAAAGAGCTGCCACCAATACCATTCAAAAACAAAGACTCGCCCAGTGCCTTTTACAAATTATGGATTCTTTTACGGTAAGGTTTTTTCTTTCTTATTTTCTTTCTTTCTTTTGAGAAAAATATGTTTTTTTTCCTCCTTATCCACTAATCTCTCAGTTTTCCCCCCCCATGCCTGTAAATGCACTTCCTTGTTTCTTTTTTGTCTACCATTGTACTCGTCACTATCTTTTTTTAATATGACTTCTTTGTGGACATTGTGTATGTAAGATTTGTTCAAAGTTGAATACCCTACCAACACATTGTCAGTCATAGATAACAAGTATATTGTTATTGTTTTGTTTCATTATCAGGAGGACAACAAGAAACTTTTCCAGAGATAAGATGGGCGTCATCATGCGTCTCCTCCAGAATCTTTTATTTGGCTTGTTTGTAGCCTTTTTCCTTCTTAGACTAAGGAATGACCTGGAAAAAGGAGCTGTGCAGGACCGTGTGGGGCTTATCTACCAGTGCGTGAGTGCCCCCCCCTACACAGGGATGCTCAATGCTGTTGCCCTTTGTGAGTTCCTGTCTTATGTGCAGCAGCAGGTATTGCTGCCACTGTTTTGTATGTAGGAACAAGTCTTTTTTGAAGGTAGCAATTTAAAGGTTCTTAACAGTTGTAGGCAATGTCAGAGCTAATACAGAAGCATGACATTCAAAGGTGAAGCAACAGAAAGCTTTGCAAAACAGAAGAAAGATTAGCCCATCAGAGGGGGTCCTGGTTCACTGTGCTTACTGAAGGAATATGCCTTGATCCCTGCCTCTCCTTTTTGCAGCTGGCCTGTGTACAGAAGCTTCACTCTGAGCTGTGCATGACCCCTTCACTTGCCTGTGTGTAGCATTTACACAGGCAAGACAACATCTAGGTCTGCTAATATCTGGAGTGAGGTCAATACCAAAGACATGGAAAGGGTAGAAATACAAAACAGCTTTGACAGCAATTAAGGAAAATTAGGTTTAAGAGTATGACATGATGCTTAAGTTTTTCTTAGAGGGTGTTTCCCTTACAGCTGCCATGCTAAGATCACAAATAGTATTTACAGCCCTAAAAACTGTTCTGCTCATGTAGTGGAACATGCACTGCTGTCATCACTTTGGATTCAGAGCACCTCAGTAAATTATTCAGCAGTGACAGTTTTTTCATGTCTTTAATTTGTACCTGCAAAAAGAGAAGGCTGTCCTGCATGCTGCCTAGTCAGGCATCTTTCATGAAGTTTACCAGCTTTTGCAATCTGCATGGAGAAAATTTTGCGTTTATAATGGGGGGAAAAGTGATCAGAATGGTTTAGACACAATGTTTATGATATATTCTCAAAGTTGTCTCTCTGCCGCAGATCATTTTTGCTAGCAACAAGCCTTGGTCTCTTTATTCAATGGTGATTTAATGTATTTCTTATGTATTTCATCCAGTTTCACCTTTACGTGCTATCAGTGATCAAGAAAGTAAAGATGGCTTGTACAAGAAGTGGCAAATGCTTTTAGCTTATATAGTACATTTCCTGCCCTTCAGTGTCATCAGTGTGGCAATTTTCAGCACCTTTATATACTGGTAAGCACTTCTCTTTCAGGCAGTGTTAAAACACTTGCTGAGTAAGTCAGTCAGCAGTTTTAATGGGCCTGGGACAGCATTCCTGTGTCATACCAAAAGCAGGAAGTATCATTTTACACTACATTTAGGAAGATAGAAAATAAGAGGGGAAAAAACAAAACAAAACATGAGGAAGACAACAGTGAGTATGTGAAAGTAACAAAGATTCATTTTTTTCAGGGACATTTAAGGTTTAGCTACAGTGTATGAAAGTGATGACATTTGGATCCCTCTCTTTCATACTCCAGAGAAAGGCACTGAAGTGGACCTCTGATAGTGGGCGAAAGTGTTTGATTGTAAAGCTTTCTTCTTCCCCCAGTACATTCATTTTCTCACGTCACTGTGAAGTAGTAGTACCTCAGAATGGAAGGATGAAATATTTTGTCGTTCATTGCCTTCTCTGTTATACACATCTGCTCTTCATTTCTGTTCCATTGATTTCCCACCTTCTTCTTGCTCATTCTGAACTTAATAGAGCCCATGGCTGTTGGCATAAGTCAATAGCAAAATAATAAGGACCAATTTCTGTCCTTCAAACTTTTTCTGTTTTTTTTTTTGTTGTCTTGATTATGAAGGGGGGTCTGTAGTGCACTAATGTTTAGTTCAAGCAAGGCCATCTTTGTCCCCTTAGCAACCTGAGCTTTTATTTCTGCAAGGTGTCACGGCTGCTTACTTCAGGCAGTGTTCCCTGAGAAGTATTTTTTCACAAACAGAAATTCCTTCTCCTTCCACTAAATATTTAGAGGGAGGCACTGTGTTCATCAGCCCTTCCATTTCTACCTGCTAGTGAGCTGGTTGCCATGAAGGCAGCCGTTTGGAAAGCACATTTTCAGGCTCTATGAGGGAAGGTTTGCGAAGCTCCTGAAGATCATGAGCTGCTGTTTGTCATGCTCACTCATACAGGAAATAAATATGGGCAAAGACTTTGCCTTTCTGCTTTATTAGCTTAAACACAATCAACAATAAAGAGCATGGTTCCGGTTAATGGATAATATCTACAGATATTAACCTCTGCATATCTTTGCTACCATGTGGTTGTTTGTAAGCCATTAGTGATGTGTCAGAGTGATTTCATAGTGCCCTTAGAACTCTTGGGGCAAGCAGTTTCTCTGTGAAATTTTGAAGATTATATCTGTGCAGGACTAAACTTTCCTAGATGGACTAACTTCGGGGAGGCTTCGATAGCCTCTGGTATGTGTTCTTACAAGCAGTTTCTGCCAGAGTCTGTGGTTGTGTAGGTTCAGACCGACTCGGACTCTTGCCTGGTCAGACAGAGGGCAGCTCTGGCCAAGAACAAATACCAGCCACTTCGGCAATCAAGCATATGTACTTTGTTTATGCAGATATTCCTAGCGAAAGATAACTCTGGGAAATGTTTTAACAGTTTGTATTATCCTACTGTTCTATTATTGTAATATTCTCTCTTCTGAAGTTTGGTTTTTGATTGGCTTTTTTTTCCTTCTTTTTTAGTCTTTCTTCTCTTTATATTCCTGCTCTGGATTCACTAGTCTGTGTCCACACAGCCCTGTATAAAGTATTAGAGCACTTCAGAGAAAGTAATACTTTTATGCTAGGGCTTTGGAGAGCTGTTTCTTCTGCACCAGTCTGTGATTAAAGGTTGTTAAATACCTGCTAGATCATTGAATTTTTAATACTTGAAAGCAATGTTCAGCCATCTATTTATAACAGAGATTATTTTGGTATTACATGCAAAAAAATGCTACAGGAAACCTGTAAGAAAATTAATACTTCTATTAAGAAGTATTCCACACTCAAATATGGTGTATTAAAAAAAAAAAAAAGGACATTGGGCCTCAGAGTGAGCAATGAAAAAGAAAATAAAATGTTGAATAGCTGTTTGTTAGTCTGTACCTAACATGAGACAATTTTGGTATGAGGTATTTTGGAAAAAGAGTGATATGTCATCGTGTAATAAAATTTTTCATCTGTCATAGTAAGCAATGAAAAAGAAAATAAAATGTTGAATAGCTGTTTGTTAGTCTGTACCTAACATGAGACAATTTTGGTATGAGGTATTTTGGAAAAAGAGTGATATGTCATCATGTAATAAAATTTTTCATCTGTCATATTCACTATTAGGCTGAATTAAGTTTGCCAAGTAATTGCTGGCATCTTTTAACATTTTCATCTTTAGTGCAGGTTGGCAGAGGACAACTTTTTTCCTTAGGTGAGACAGGAAAAAGCTGGGAGGAACAGCATGATTTATTACAGAGTGCAGGACTATGGAGGAAATTGCATTTGGATTAATTACATGGGTGGTGAATTCAATTAGCCTTCCATTTAATTGAGTATATCCATTTTTGCGTTTGCATGCACACTATCAGAAGTGCAAAAGTCCATCTGTTAATTATCTGCATAAGGATGTTCTTTAAATATGGGACTTAAATAAGTAACTCTCACTGCACAAACTCTAAAAAGAGAAGAATGTTAGTTTAAGGGATTGTAAAAGCTACGGCAGTTATCCTGAAATGACATGGCTTTCTGCTAGTATTACATCTTTACATTACCTTCTTTACTCTAGATGAAGAAAACATAATATGCCTGCACTAAGTGGATGTCCTTTATGTTAAGGCTCCAAACAATATACTAAGGGTTAAGGTGTAAACTGTTCACTTAATGAGCTGTAAGTGCAAAACCTAAATAGAAACAAAAAGAAAAGCTATATTCCAAGTTAATATCCAAACACTGATTTTTAAGTTTTATTTTTGTTACTTTTGTACAGGACTACGGGGATGTATCCAGATGCTTCCAGATTTGGAATTTTCTTTGCTGTTGTCTTAGCATCTCATATAATTGGTGAACTACTAACACTTGTTATACTTGGTGTGGTTCAAAACCCAAATATGGTCCAAAGCGGAGTGGTGCTTCTTAATTCAGCAGGTGTGATAGTGGGAACTGGACTAGTAAGGTAGGAAAAAAGTTTTATTTCATTGTAGTGTTAATGTTAAAATAATCTATCTGTGGAAGAGTGTCATGAACAGTCTGTATTGCTGCAGGACAATAATGCATAGGTAGCAATGGAAAGAAAGTGCAGCTGTTATCCTTCAGAGGCAGAACTGCCTAAACATGTTATACCATGTGCTAAACACAGAAAAAGGAATCTAAATAACTTTACATATCAACAAAAATGGTAACTTTTCACTTTTAGCAAATAAAGTGAAGCTAAAACTGAGCAATTAATATCTATCAGCTCAGCTGAATTCTTTCATGAAATACTGTCCTCATTAGAGGAGTCTGCAAGAAAAAAATCTTACAACCTTTAATAAATGCTGGAACTTATCAAGTACAAAACACTAGGAATTACAGTTTTTAAAAAAGTTGTTCTCAGCTTCTTATTAGTGTTATTCTCCAGTTTAGTCATTAAGTTTTTCAGACACCCTTTCTATCTATGCAGACTGAACTACATAAAAATAGTAGCTTTGCAAATGTGCAGGACAATTCTGATCCACTTGCTCTGTTACTGTGCACATAAATGTTTTTGCATTTTAACTGCATGAACTTTGAACAGTTTTCCTCTTGAATTTGTCAATACTGAATTCACTATGTTTTGAGAAACTTACAATAACAAATTATTGTCAAAAGAGTTTTCTTGATGTTAATAAAATATTACATGGTCACCTGAGATTTTTCCAATGAAAATAAAATGAAGCTGATGTCAGATTGTCCTCAAGAAAAGCATGAGTCTTCACAAAGCTGATGATGCTTCGTCTCTTCAAAGTAGATCTCAGCTAATACTTGCTTATCAAATGAAACTAAATTAATAGCCAATTAATTTACTGCCTGCCTAGTTTCAGAAAGATGTATGTTTATAGTGACAAGACAGTCCTGCTACCATAGTCTAATGCCTTAATGCTAACTTTAAAAAAGTATTAGAGTGGTTTCTAACCTTCCTTTAAAGTAGAGACATTGCTAATTAATATTGTGAATTGCTTTGAGGATTAAAACTCATAGGAAATGGAAGATATAAAAAAATAGCATTTGAGGCTTGGGTTGCTGGTTTGCTGCTAATTTTGTTTAACCATAAAGTCTTGCAGTATTTTAGGTGCAGAAATTGCCCAGTCTTGTTGAATAATTTTATTTCAAAATTGTCATACTGTGTTTCTCTTCTCACTGTTCTTTGATTCATTTTGGTAGTGCTATTATTGTTCCAGTGCATTGGTATCCAGCTTTTTTTTGGTTTTGTAGATGGAGTGAGGGGGTGGTGGTTTCTTACTTTGAAAGCAACACATTTTTGCAACTAAGGTTTATATTGGGTCTGGTCAGATTCAGTTTATCACTGCAATGTGAATAGTAAACAACTTCATAGAATGATTTGTGACTGTCAGGGATGGATGTTATGACACTGCACCGAAGTCACAGACAACCTTCATGATTGTCTCCTTATTTAGCACTGAAATGGCCTTTATGTTTGAAAACCCTACAGGTACAGCCAAGAACTGTTTCTGTAACAGGCTATGACCAAAGTTGATAGCTTGTTTTAATTTGGGGTCGAACTGACTCTTGACGTGTGGCAAAAGCCAATTTAACTTCTCTGTTTCTTTAAGGACCATTGAAGAAATGCCAACACCTTTTAAAATACTCAGTTATCTTACCTTTCAAAAATACAGCAGTGAAGTTCTTATAGTCAATGAATTTTATGGCTTAAATTTCACATGTGGTAAGTGTTAAAAACAAAAAAAAGCCTTCAAGTCCACTGTAAATAATTTTAATGAGATGTCAATGCTTATTTTCCTTCTACATACAATAAAGGTATCCTGATAAAGATAACTTGTGAGTTGTTAGAAAGGCTTATTAATTAGTAAATACTGTAACACCATATCAGCAAGCTAGACAAAAGTTTGACTCCCCTTTTTCAACCATTTCTCCTTTGTTCAGTTTTTCATCATTCTCTTCTTCAACTGTTATTTTATCCTCCCCCTTTGGGGCCATTTTGGAAGGTAAACTTTCCAGCCTGTTATGTGCATATCAGAGCAGTGTTACATAAATAAGGATCAATAGAATTGCACAATGCAAGATCAAACATCAGTGCAGGGAGGACTGACAGGTAACACCTGACCAGATGTTTCCCCTCATCCTGAGGCCTCAGTTCAAGCACATTACTGTGGTATATACTGAGCAGCTTGAGCTTTGCTGGTTGTGAGCAAGACAACTGGCAAAACATTAGAATCAATCAAGCTGGTGGGGTTAGCAGCTCAAATCCATCAATGGGGGTAAAACTTGCAGCTTTGGGTCTGTCCTAAGATATTTGGGGCTTTGTAGCCAGGTGTCTGTACTCCTTTCCAAGGCTATATATTCTTTATCCATTAATCTCTCCTGTCTTTCTTTATTACAAGACCATAGGTGGCAGCTCTTAGAAAATGAATACTTGACTTTGGTAGTAATAATAAACAGGTGATTTTGAATGTGCCCTTCAGAGAGTCTCCATTTCTTGAATTTTGTAAGCACTCAACAAATATGAACACTGTAGGTTTATCACATTGGGCAGCTTGCTTCTTGAGGCCCCTCCAGATAATGTATCTGAAAAGCCATCAATCTTCTTTTCTTTGGCATGAACAAACCAGAAAGCTCCTAGTGACCTTTTATTCTTCCATTCAAAAAACATGGCATAGAAAAACTGAAGAAACACATGGCTTGTCTGTTCTTATTCCAAAAGGATGAGAAATACTGCTGTGGATATAGTACATTATTAAAATAGTGTTAGGGGCTAGGGATATTAAATGTATCAATGCAGATGCTGAAGCTTGAGTTTTAATTTGACTGATTCACTCACTAAATACATTATTTATTTTTTTCTTTTGACAGATGGAGCCAAAAGTCCCACTGCACCTAATGCCACATGTCTTTACTCTGGCAATCAGTTCATTGAAACAACCTTTCCTGATGCACTGAGCCAGTTCACAGTCAACTTCCTAGTACTCTATGCTTTTCTACCAGGACTTGCCATTATAGCAGTTCTGAGCTTCAAAATAAGAGAGAGAATTATTGGCAGGCAATAAAATGTAGGAGTTCTAACAATGTATAATACTACACTTCTATTATGGTTGTAGTGTTAAATTACTGGATTATAGATGGAATTTAAGTGTTTATACACGTATAAACACATTCATTTTCTCATGTTTGGTTCTGACTGGGTTTTTTCTATCTTGAAAAACAATGTTCTCTTATAGTAGCTTCCTGCTATTGGTATTCCCACCCCACTCCAAATCAGCCATAATCCACAGTATTACATGTTTTAAAGGACTTTTTGAATTTAAGTTAGTCAGCTTTTGCTGTAAACTTTTAACAACGTAGCAATGGTGCTATAATTTTTTCCCCACCATTTTGTTTTTCAGCCATTATCAATAAATAGAGTGGTACAATTGGTAGTAAATCTTGTTTCTAGAATTGTCTTTTAAAGTCCCATGCTTTGTTTTTATACCATCTTTGGGTCTTTGCAGAAAGGGAACAAAGCAAATACATGTAAATGAAGACAAGAATCAAGAACTCACTTTAATCTTACACATACTATACAACCAATGAGTACAAGAACTTTAAGCAATACAAAAGTTACCTACATGTTTTTTGTCTTGTAAATGATGATAAATCAGAGATGACAGTTATTTATATTTGTTCCTTCTAAATCTTGTTTTGGAAGCAGCTTGTGAATTACTAGAACAAATTTCTGTTTGTTAATAAAATGTCAACGGGAATTCAAGGGAATAAATACAGAAGTTGTTTTGCTGGTTCTTGGAAGTTATGTTGTTTGCATCTTTAGAAATTATTCTCATATGCTCATGAATATCCCTAAGAGTCTAATTTATCCATTTATAATAAATATAGGTACCTCTCAAAATTGAAAGCCTAACAGACATGGAATTTCTAAATTTTGTAACTTTTTGTGTTCACTGAAAGAATTATTACAGAGGGATAGCTACAGATTTCTTCGAGGAGGTAAGTATGTTATGTCTTGAAATTCCATAATTATATAACTAGTTTAAGATTATAGTTTTGAGATTGTGCACTTTGTAACGAAGAATTTGAAATCCTCAAGTTAATGCAGGTTCCCCTCTTAAAGTGTAAGGCCAAGATTTTTTTCTAGTATCTTTCTGTATAATATTCTGAGATACAAATGTTATATCAGGAAAACACTTGGTGAACAATTATGTTAAAAATAACAAATAACTTTCAAGAGCTGGAAAGATACCACATTAGTTTGGCTTTCCCATTTTTATGCACATGTAGTGTTGTTCTTCTGGGAACATTCCTACAGTCTGATCTGCCAAGGGAGCCATTTAATGTCTGGTAACAAGTCTTGGCTCTCAAGAGACACCGCTGCCTTTACTCCAGATTTTGCCTGTTCTCAATATGCTCAGGCCATCTCATAAATAGTGAGGGTGTCTGTGGACAAAAGTTTAGGCTGGCATTTCACCAGCTTAGGCTGCATGTGAATTGATTATACTTCCCCCACTAACCATGTATTTGTCAAATGGATTACACTGACTTCCTAGTCTTTGAATATTTGGCAGAAAGGTCATCTTCTGAATTCTGTGCCAAGTTATCACAGTATTATACGTTGTAGGAAATGATTCCTGGATTAAACTATATCATACTGAAACAGAAATAAAGGAAACTTCTGAAATTTAGACTAGGTTAAATCTGGTTTTAATTCTACTTTATTCTGCCAGTTTTTTTGGGACTGTCCTATATATCAAGCAATGATGCAACTGTATCATTAAGCTTTGATTTTGAATTATATATACAGGTGACTAGGGAAAAATGCCTAGCATACTTTACTACACAGTTTCACATATTTGGTGTGAAAACTTGTTTATATTTAAATACATGTTTTGGGTGGAAGCAATGAAAAATAAATAACATGTAACTTAAAAAATAGGTAGAACTGGCCACTGCCAGTCTTGATATTCAAATTTGTCTCTGAATAATCTAGAATTCCTTTCTCCCCACTTTTTAAAACTGTGTCTGTAACAAGATATGCATCAATTCTGACAATGAATAAACAGCTATTTTTATTAAAAATAACAGGAATACATAATAAAAATTAATTTTGTCATTTCATATGGTAGTTTTTTAGCTCCATCAGATTAAATTGGTAGAATAATGATAAAATGATCAAGTGATTTTGTAAATGTTAAACTGAAGACACCTATAGCAATTCATCAATCAGGGTCAAAATCCATTTCCTTCCAGGATTTAGAGGCATTTCTTTTATATTGTTCAAGTTCCTAAAACAGAAACATAAATACATATTAATGTAATCTCCTAATTATTAAAAGTGGTAAGATAGATACATGTATTAGCCACCTAAATATTTAAAGCATGTACAAACATTTTTCACTGTAGAAAAAAATGTACTGTTTTTAAATTTTTAACAGAATTATACTGAAAGTGCTATAACATTTGCACATTTGCTCTCACAAAGGGAGATTTAAATTATTTTGGCCTAGATGCTTTCTAGGGTAGAACGCATTTTGGGTGAGGTCTTTGAAATTCAGTTTGAGAAACCAAGCTCCCTATGAACATACAGAAATGCAGAACTACCTGTGTTTTACAAACAGAATTCAGCATTACCCAACAGAAACTACTGTTTCACACACATGAAGTCAGGGCCTTTCAAAAAGCGAAATGGATTGATGATTCCTGATAAGAAACTAGAAGAACAAAGCCTATTTTTTCTTTTTCTTTAAGCACAGGACTGAAATGAACTGCTGTAAGCTTATACACCGCCAGTGGTGATAACCTAAGAGAGCTCACACACTACCTTAGAAACCCTTCCAGAACACAGGCTTGTCCAGTAAGCAGAAATATATTTTAAAGGAACTCAATGCATGTTTAGAAAATCAAAATGCCATATCTATTCAATCTATGGTACTCAGTATTTGTGGAACTATTATTAATCATTGCATGAGGTTTTTCAGGAAGGGTAATGACAGACAGTGATGCCACGCTTTTGTTTTTCAATTAGTAGCTTAAAATATTCTTTCAGGGGCTACTGTTTAGGAGACTGAAAAGTTAGCATCTGCATTTAAAATAAAATGCAAACCCAGTGTGGTAATTACAAATATGTATTGTCTAGTTTAGATTATTAAAAACAGAGGCCTAAACTGTGAAGCTATAAATAAAGCACGTTAGGAAAGATGGGGCAGTCTACATTAAGCTATACTTGACATCAGCAGAGCATTAGCACAGTAGACAAATGACCTTGTTTCAGTTAAAAATGCTACTGGGAATTTTGAAGCCTGTAATATCTAGCAACATTATCAAACAATAACTTAATCTTGTCAATTTTAGGTAGTGACACATACTTCTGGGAGTTATTTCTGAATATTTTTTCAGCAAGAATTAATTTGGAAAGCATTATGATTGCTTTTTGTTAGTTTAAGAATAAGGAGGCTTCCAATGTATTTGCAGGAAGCTAATACACTGAAGAGTTACTGTTAGACCTAACCAGGTACTGCTTGCAATACAAAAAAAGTCATCCTATCTTACTTAGATGAGAAAAAGAGGTAAACATAAACCAGTGATCAGTATAAATGCAGCAAAGACCCTCAAAAGTGGGCATGTGTTATGTATGATTACTATTCTGATCTTAATAAAAACTTAACAGAGTAAGGGAGGTTTCACCATAGATACATAGAACTGACAACAGTAACAAAATCCACACCTGATGGGTTTAGCAGAAGTATTAATTACTGATCCAGAGCACAGAGGGAAGAAGAAGAAAATACAGGGCACAGGAAAAAAAGAAATCATAATCTAAAAGTTGTATGGAAATAATAAATGGAATTTTCTTTCTCCCAGAAAATAACTTCAGCAGCTTTGTCAGCCGTGAAAATTTTCAGAAAGCACCACGGGTTTATAAGCAGTAAGAGGATTTTTAATTAGCGCATATTCTTCATGTCGCTTGCAGAATCTAGTTTGACAGCTAAGTGAGTAATTCACAGGTGACTGACACAGAACACATTATGTCTAGTCTAAATCTAGTAAGTTGCATTATGAAATACAACTGTAGTACTACGAAACTGTTCTGTCTCTAAGCCTCAGTATTTTCACTCGTCATTATTATTATGAAGTAATTATGATCTTGGAACATACTGAACTGTTGGAAACTTGCCCACAGTTAGGAACAGAAACAATACTGTGGTATTTTAAGAAGAATGTGTAACTGACGTGCTAAGTAAATAATTTCAGTTATAACAACTTTGACAAAGGTTACAGGAAGGGGTAAAATTAAGGCAATGAAGATTTTACATATGAAGACTATGATGTCTGGAGGTCACGTCTACAGGTGTTGTCTAAATAATTAGCCTTGCAAATTTATCATCTGACTAAACTGTTCCAATAGAGGTAGATAATTTAGCAGAATTTATTTTGCTGTAATTTTAGCTAGCTAGAAAGCATTCAGTGTAAAGGCAATACAAAACAATACAGGAATGCAAAGTATTGAACAGCATATATTAAAGCTATACAGCTATTCCCCCACATACAGAACAAAATTAGAGATACTTATTTTGGAGACATCTTGGTACGACTAACACTTAAACAACACTAAGTTAAGTTGAAGAAAAAAAGAGGTATTAAATGGGAGGATTTTAAAAGATTAAAAAAAAATCTTTAACAAATTCAGTGATTTAGGAGAAAAGATGCTGCCAGGGAAGTACTCTTCCTTAGTTTTAATGTAAAATAGAAGCTAAACTAAATCTGCCTAAGTCAGAAGTGTAATGGAAAAATACAGCTTAAAGATCATTCCAGAGACCCTTCTGAAAAAGGGTATCTTCCTGCTCACAAAGTCCTGTACTACAAACATAAGCAGAATTCTGGAATATGCTGTAACTATACAATAAGCTAAGAGATACTCTTACAAAACTGAAAAATATCCTACAAAAGAATATATCTCAAAGTGCTCCAAAATGCTGATGCTCACATTATGCTTTCCTTGTTTTCTGGGTGCCAAGTGTAAAGGGCACAGATCAGATTTACAAAGAATTAACAACGGCAATTTAAATACGCTTCCTATGCGCTCCAAGTGCTTTCAACTTTTAGTGCTGGCAACTTGTCCTAGATGTCTCAACACTGGCATAAAGTGGATTTTTATTTTTTTTTTAACCTTAGTGCTTCTGTACTTCTGTGTTTTTATAAATTGCACATCTGTCAAATGGGTAAGATCACACCTAATCTCATAAAGGGACTGGGAGGAAAGACTTAACTGATGTTTGTTACCACACATTCTCAGAGAAAAAAAAAATTAATACTTTTGTGTTCATTGAAGTGTCTGAATGGCAGGTTGAGAAATAAGGTACACAAAGAATAAAGATGATGAAAAGAAATACTGAACAATTGAAGAGAGACATCAGCAAAACAGTATATGATCATGTAATTAAAGACAATACTGTAATGTCTACAAACAAGAAGGAAAAATTAAGATTGTAGGAAAAGCCTTAATTGTTGCATTTCCTCAGTTCTGAGGGACTGATGGGACTTTCTTTTTCACGCAGTTTCATACTGAAAGTGCCCTCAACCTGGAACATGGTGAAAATAACTAAGTACTGAAATAAGGATTAAAAGTCTTACACACCAAACTTCAATAGGAAATTTAATAACAGTTCTCTAATGATGTTTTTTAAACTGGTTTAAAAAAAATACCTATTTGGACACGCTTTGCATGAAAACGAGAATTTTTTCTCGCCAGATGAGCCAACATCCTAAGTAACTATTTTTCCAAAGTATGAAAAGATGCCACTGCTCTGTTACCCATGTTAAGGTGCCTGCCATATTTCTCAGCCCAGTGACACTGGTGTGACGAAGGAGGTGCCTCACACAATATACAACCTTTTATTTTGTTGCATGAGATTGAAATTGTCCCCTGAAATTCTGCAATGTGGTCACAACAGAGAAGCATCTCTCCTTCTGTTGGCCAGCACAGTCCCAATCTCAGTCAGCTGCAGATCTGACACCGAGATGACTTCTATTTATCAGTCAACTGCAGATCTGACACCGAGATGACTTCTATTTGTGAATGACATGGTTAAGAAGATCACTCCTATTTTACAGGAAATAGGACTACGCTTCTTGTACTTTATGGCATTAGGCTTCAGCTAAAACTGGCATCAATCCCTAAATTAATACCTTTGTGTTACAAGGACCAGTCATTGTGAACTTTGGCATTGCATGACACTGAGTTCTTAAGTACCTGACTAGGAGGTTATCCAATTTTTTGAGTTCAAGGTTGGCTTTATCGTTTGCTTCAACCAATGAAGCTGTGGTCAAATGTCCAGATAAAAATGGTTCAAGCACCTATTTTGCATATTAACAATATCAGGTGTATCAGGACAGCTAAAATACAAAACAAAGAAAAACCTTTGAGAAGAAATCTAGAGTACTAACCTTCCTGGTAGAAAGCATTTCTAAAGGAAAAAAAACAGACACCCCTTCTGCTATCTCCCTGTCACAAACATTTAGTAGGATCTCCAAGGTGCTCACAGATGCAGGTGGTGTATGTGCAGCTCTAATCGGCAAGATTATTTTAAAAGATCTCACTCTTACTCAAGTTACATGTCTACCTAAAATTAAATTAAGGCAGCAGAGAAATAGAGATAAATGGATGGTAGGTTTGACATCTTGGTTACGCTTTACATGGGCTGTATGATGAGTTAACAGCAAGCCACGCATTAAAGGCCTAATAAATATGCAAAATTAATGTTTTTCTGGAATCTTGAAAGCCCTGCAAAGAGCACAAAATTCTAGTCATTCCCAAAGAGAATCTGCTAGTTGAGAAATAGATTAAAAATGTGAATTCCAAGAAGGTCCCTGGTGCTCTCTCTCTCAGACCTTAACTCCAGAAAATGAAAAAGCAGTACACAATTGCAACAGCACCGTTTGATTTAAACCTGCTTGTTTTATGTCTGTGGGGTAAGAGCTAGGAAAAGAATTTTGACAGAACATGGTTGAGAAAGATAAATGTGTTCTTTCTTCAACAAAAGCCCAATGACGGAGAGAGATAGCTTCAGACAGTTTTCCAGAGCAAAAAGGTCTAAGAACAGAGTGGCAGGTCTTGTACTTAACTGTGAAAATATTATGGAGACAAAACAATCTGGTCTAAAAGGTAACACTCTTGTGACAAGAGTGCTGATGAGCTGGACTCTAACTTCAACAGCCAAAAAGCATAGCAAAAAAATACTTAGCTGACAGCTCATACATGGGAGCAAGCCAGGCACTTTCTTGTTTCTGAACTTTTTTTAAAAAACCTGTTTTCTAATTTTAGACTTGAGAATTTAACCTTTTACTCAGCCACAGACTACAAACGCTAGCTGCAGAGAAACCCTTCGACCAAGGTTACAAAGTTAGAATTGATGTAATTGAACTTTACATTGCCAGTTATCATTGAGCAGTCCTGACCAAGACTGCAATATCAGTCGGGTATGCTAGTGCTTCTATCACACTCAGTGACAGGGGCTATGTTTTGTTTATGTTGCAAAGTTTCTGTGATTATTTTTCCTTTAAAGCTTATCTTTGAGATAAGAAAGCAAACCGGTTATCACCTAGAGTCCAAAGTGGTATATTAATTAACCGAAAGTAACCGAGAAAAATTGTCATATGCACTTAAATGATTTTAAAATATACACTGTGATCATATGAAACTATCCCATAATTTTATTACCAACAGGCTGCATATTAAACATCTTCATATACTCTTTCTTGTGCACAGTACATCTAATGAGACTCTGTAATGTCAGACTTATAATGCATTTAAAATGTTGCTTAAAAAATAAGATTTTTGTGCTACTTTTCCTATAACAGGGAAATCCAAAACCACCTCAAGAATCACTGCAACTACAGAGTTATTTTCTTTTAGATGTATAGTGCTATCTTGGTGCATTTCAAATTGAATGAAATTCTTGGAGTTTAAAACATTTGAATAATGTGCAAATAATCTTGTAATAATTGAACTTCGTGATAGAGAAGTTTAGGAAATAGCTGCTGATAACAAAAGTAATTTTCTCTTTAATGCTCAAATTACTTGTAGTAGTCCAACTAAAAGAAGCTACACTGGTTTGCATGCCCTTGAACAGATTAAGATTCTAAAAGCCTGTCTCCTTTGTTTAAAACCAGAAAATTAATGATTTACTGTATAATTTAATCAACATATGCCAGTATCTTCTTTTGCAAGCTGTAAGCATTATCTACAAATAACAAACCTAGTGCTCCATATAGTTTTTTTGAGATCTATAGATATACTGAATATGAGATTACATTATAAATTCCAAAAGCAATGTGCTTTTCAAATTTTAATGATTTCTAAGACTGCTCTTGATGTAACACAAATTCAGAACTGATGCCTACATTAACAGGATATTACAGGTAATGTGCAAGTTCAAAGACTGCAGGGGATTCTTGAAATTGCTTTATTCTTTTACATTATTAATGTATTTCTTTGGATCGGGCAACCACAGGTTTACTACCTTATGCAATCTAACTAAATTCTACAAAAAAGTGATAGCAGTAATAATCTAATCCTTTGCCTTTCTTTTACAAGCATGCAAAAATCTGCCACAGTATTTTAGGGTTAGTCGAAATTCACTGCAGTGCAATTCAATAAAACTGCCTTTCATCTTAAGAGTGGGGGTCTGTAGAAGCAGTTTAGATCTAGATGGGTGTGATCCATCATCTTAAAGCACTGTCAGAAAAATCTCCTTTAACCACAGTAACCCACAAAGAAGGTAAATGGTGTACAAGTAGCCCACATAGAAGCTGTGAAAATAAGAGTGGAAAGTTTCTCTAGAATTCTCTGTGTGTGAAACAAATTAATCTATGTGAAACAGAGTTTCCAGAATAAGTTCTTCCGCCAAACAGAAAAAAATCCTCAGTTCTTGGATTGATTTTAACAGGCCCACACAGTAATTCTACTCAGATGATGTTATTGTCTATAAGGCAATGTTCTGACCTTCACCTAGGCTGCCACAGAACTTTTTCATAAAATTAATCCAAAATAAATGTAGTGGGAAATGCAGAAACACTTCAAAATGAATAAGAAAAAAAAAAGAAGAAGAAAAAAAAAAGAAAAAAAGGAAAAAAAAAAAGACCCTTTCCTCACTAAAGGCCTTTCCTGGAATTGGAATTCAAGGGTGAACCCAAATGACTCTGTGGAGTGATTCTGTTCACTCTGTTTAAGATAAAATGTACATAGCCTATAAGCTCCAGTCAGAAATGTAATGATCTCAGTAGCTTTCCAATTCAAACAAAAGTTTTAAGGTGGAAGACAAAAAGAAAAAAAAAAAGGAAACAGCCCCCATTGTAAACCTTGATGCTGCTTCCTAGACTTCCTTCCAGTCAATACCCAAATGAGAGTACAGGAGGCAGAAATGAAGACGTTACTACTAAGAATGCTTCACAGTTTTGCTTCAATATTATTTTAGTGACGTAATTCTGGAAGAGAGCTAAAAAGAAAATCTGAATTATTCATTTCTAAAGAAACCACAGAGCATTGAGATCTAACAATGCTCTACCTGCTTAATCACAGAAGGATTTGGGTTGGAAGGGACCTTAAAGATCATTCAGATCCAACTCCCCTGCATGGGCGGGGACACCTCCCACTAGACCAGGTTGCTCAGAGCCCCATCCAACCTGGCCTTGAACACTTCCAGGGATGGGGCCTCCACAACTTCTCTGGGCAACATGTCTCAAAACCCTCACAGTGAAGAATTCCCTTATCCTAATGTTGAAGGGCAAGGAGGAGGGCAAGGATGGTTTGCAAAGAAAGGAAGTGGAAGGGCAAGGAGGGAAAACAAATAGGCTCAATTAGACCCTTTTCACAGGTGCAGAAGCAGAGGACTGGAGGTTCCTGGGCAGTGCCACCAGGCAGCAGGAGTAGGAAAAGGGACACAAGCAGCAACATCTGACACTTTGCTCTCTCAACAAGCAACACCTATGTTGGACAGGGGTAACATGCCGAGACAAATTCTTTGGAAAGTCATCCTTGCAAATGCTGCCATACAAATCCAGAGTGAGGATTTGATCCTGAAAATTATTCTGTCTGGGTGCACTGAAACAACCTGAAATGTCTACCAACACACCAAACTACTGCTGAAGTTCAAGTTATTTGAAGGCAAATGGGGGGCTACCTGCCTATTCTGCAATTAATTCAGCAATGCTGGTGGTTCTGGAACACCTGATTGAACAACAACTGGAGAACAACTACACACCTGCTTTTTCTGAGCTCTCATGACATCAACTTCATATTCAGCATATTGCGAATCCTGTGCAGGGTCCTTGGTATCCTGCAAATCGCAGAGACTCTAAAAGAAGAAATTATAAAGTAAGTTTTACCTCCTGTTCTTTTAACAAGAAAATGCCACTCTGGGTGTCTAATGGAAGTATTTTGCTTTTATTAAAAATACATTAAATCCCTGCATGTATGAAATAATTTTATGCTATTTGATACAGATTAGGTAAAATATACTATAGATAATCTTAGATTGGTAAAATGATGTGAAAGTAGTAATGCAGTTAGATCTTAAAGAAAATAAAATATTCCTAGTTCATAGTGATTTTCTATTCTCTCCTCAAAATGAAAATATCCTTTCTGGCCCATGAATTTGGGTTAAGGTTGCTCTTGCTAGAGCACTTAAAAATCATGACTGGAATTCAGTTCCAGTTAGCAGAACTGTTACTTCAATATCTGAAAAATGGATCATTATCTTTTTGTCAAACACCTGAAATTTCATTTACTAACCTTGAAGGAATTATAAGGAATTATATTAATTCAAAATAAGCAAATACACTAAAATAAAAAACCACTATCAAATATGATTTTTTTTATATGTTGTCCTGCAGATTTCTCTTTACACGTAACAAATGGAAAGTAGCAATAAGTGAGTCATACAAATGATGGGATAAAATACAGCAAAATTATAATGACTATTAGATGAGGTGATGAAAAAAGAAATTCATAATGCATAAAACCAGCTTTAAATTGTAAAGCATATTTTGGAAGCAAAACAGAAGACTGGGAATCTACTTGGGACATCTTATTGAATTAGACTGATACCTTAGAACACTGACAAGAGCCTGCAAGATAAGAAATTAGTACATTTCTCCAGCTGTTTCATGGGGAGCTTGGGAGTTTTGGCACAGAGCGATAGGGTAGATTTGCTTATTGTTTTTTAAAAGGCCATGCATACAGTCTTCATGTAAAGTAACAGTCCAGTATAGTTTTTGAAAAGTGAAGTTTAGTCTTTATGATGTTGGGGCACACTGAACTGAGAACAGCATCTTAGTGATAATTTCTTCTGGTCACAAACCACCTGAAATAATGTGTAGCCTTTGATATGTAGCAGTCAAGTGAGTAGGAAATGGTGAATTCAGACTCCTTCCTTCTCACCAAGAATGGAGATCCATAGTCTGAAAACTAGAAAAAAAGCCCAATTTGTGCACCATCATTTGAGAGACAGTTGCATGGCCCTGACCAACTTCCTTGCCTGCCCAGGTATGCTGTAGGGCAGGAAATAGAGAGGGATAAAAAACTGTGATACAGTCTAGTACAGCAGGAGAAAGCAGAAGCCTGTTTTTGCTCAGATCAAATAAAGAATTTTTCTTTCCTAACAACAGCAATTACTTTTCTTGAAAAGAAGTATTTGAGGGCTTGCCCCTTGGAACCAGAAGTTTCTGAAATATGTACAATATTTATCACTACCTAGGTGCCAAGGGATTCTAATTACCTTGCAAATCTAAACACTTCCTACAGCAAAATGACAGATTTTGACAAGGAACTCCTAACACAGTTGCCTCATGCAAAGACTCCCACCCTAAGGGAGCAAGGGTCAGTAGCATGACTATGGCTAGGAAGAGCTCTCATCTTGGAATGTCACTGTCATTTTAAGCATTAGGGGATATATCACCTTACCAAATTAAAAAAACCCTGAGTATAGCTTGTCTCTCATTATAATAAAAAGCAATGGTGCAGCTTTTGGACAAAACAGAAGGTTACATCAATACTTCCATTATTGTTAAATGTAGGAAGGTGTCTGAAGATGCAGAAGCTTAATAATCAAAACACCATGACACACAAATCTGTATCTTTTAGAAATGTATGAATTTAAAGAGGCTGGAAGAAACAGAACTGCAAAGTGACACTGAAATTCCAGTGACTGGACTTGAAGGAAAGCAGCTGTGCAGCATACGTGTAAATACATACCTTGGGAGGAAATGTTTTCTCAAACACTTTCTTCCACAGTTCCAGTGGTGTGTTTGCACGCAGCTTCCCAATGTCAGGATCAGAGGCAGGCGGTGGTCCTAAGGATTACAGCACAACACAAAGTAACACGACTACGTTGTCACAGCAACATAGGTAACAACAGATATTATCAAACCATTTTGGATAACAATCCATCTAATTTAATATTTTATCTTTACATTGAGAAGGTGAAAAAAGTTTGAACACTGATCTCCTACCCTGAAATGGGGTGAGTGGCATTGCATATTATATTTTCTTTCAGATCTAAGCTTGTTAGTGCTTTACTATTTGAAGTAGTCCCAATACTTTATTAACTACCTAACAAAACTGCACAAGTAATTAACAATAAGATAAATATTGAATCATAATTTTAAATTTTCTAAGCCATTATTTTCAATAAGCTGTTAAAACTGATGCTGTCGTGCTATAATTTAACTTTATTTTTTATTTGCTTACATTTTTTTTCTCATTTTCAAAGACAATTAAGAAAAACCAAAATAAACAGGAAATGTCCTAACCTATTTGGCTCAAGGAATCCAGGCCTGCTGGTATAAACAGAGGTTTGCTGTGATCCACTGATACAGACTTGCTAAACAGAACAAAGAAAACATATCAAGTGAGCATTTAGCAGTCAATAAAAAGCTAAGACTAGACTCTCACTGGGCTTTGCACACAAATACATTTAAATAAAAATCTGCTCAGTTCTAGTGGTGACCATGTTTCTAATCCATCAGGTTTAGGATCAAAATCAAGGACTTTTCAGTCTTAGGCAGCTGAGACACAGAAGTTAAAGTCCATAAACAAGAATATTACAGAGAATATATTTAAGAAGAAAAGTTTTGGTGATTAAAATATTTTTTACTTGTAGACTCTGGGCAAGACAGCTGATAATTGGACAATAATTATGTTACCTTTTATCATAGCCAAAGGCCAAGTGATTAATAAGAACACGAGCTTTCATCAGGAGAGCCTCAGATTTACTGGTAAACTGAATGTATCAGAAAAAAACCACAACAAAACACATTATGATTTTCCATCATTATTACATTATGTCATCTACATAGAGGATTTCAGATAGACCCTGCCTAATTTCTGACCTCAACAAATTTAGTAGGTGTAATAAATTTACTAGAATAAAACTCTCACCTTCCCTTTCCAAAACAAGTTTGTTTGTCACTGAATATATAGATCAAGAAAGGTTTGATGAAAAATAGAATAATTAAAGATTAAAGAATAAGTTTTAAAATATTGTGTCACAACTTTAGATGCATGCACATTAAGGACACAATTTTTTGCCCAAGACTAATGAGTTACTAATATTTTAAACTACATTAAAAATTATCCAGAATAACATAAACAATTAGAAATGTGATTAATAATTACAATTGTTCACACATAAAAGTAGCTTGTTAGTGGCAGAACTGGTACAAATTTATTAGAAAGCAGCTCCCAGAATATCTTCTCAAAAAGCATGCTTATTCCTATCTAAGGGCTTTTGTACCCTAACAGATTCACATCTTTGAGAAATAAGTCATATTTCTACTCTGGGAAATGAAGTTTATCCCGCTTATTTCAACAGAAATCAAGATTTAGTAGAGAAGGAGTTTTAGGCTCCTCCTAGTTCTTAATTTTTAATTATAATAATGCTTAAATACTTAAAAAAAAATAAAAAAGAATTGATCAAGACAGTTAACAACAGTTAGCAAAAGATCAATTCATGTGTCAAAGTACAAAGGCTGTACCATTTTACATGGATGCAAAAGGATGTGCTGTGATTACAATATAAAGCAAACATAAGGTGTTTGGTAATCAAAATAAGCCACTATTAGTATTAATTATTACTTAAATAATGGTTGATGCAATTAAATCTATCTTCTGATGTAGAGAAAGCCAAAGAGGCAGCTTTTTTGGATGTGAACCTGAGCATGCATGTTTCTGCCTTTACTGAGGAGATGATCTGCCAAGCTCTAATCAACTTATCTACCCACATAAATACTTAATTTGTCCTCATGGTTGGCAGTTCCTACTCATTACTGTTAAAAAAATCACTGCCTTCATTCTTCAACACTTTAAGTGTGATAATCTGGTATGCTTAAACTGCTGTGAAGATGAGCCTTTGGATGCAAATTTTTCAATCTGCTGAAGCCAGGTCACTGGACATAATTCACACTTCTACCAAAAAGGCCAGTTCTCTAATTCTGATATGATCACTTTTCCCCATCCTCCTTTCTTGTAACAAAAAACTACTGCCAGACATGCAGTAAACTCAATATGGGAACTGATCTGGCTAACAGATAATTATTTTTATTTAGTTTGCTAATACTGGGAATCATGTAGTTTGTTTGTTCACAAGGCAAATTCATCCATTCCCTGCCAGTGCCTGTCACCTGTTTGACAAATTATATTATTAAGAAAGCTACTGTAAAAGCAAATAAATCCCATTTACTCTAGTTTTACATTTCTATTTTTTTAAATGTTGTTTTGCAACATAAATGTTGCGCATTTTCTCTATCCTTAGTTAGAAAGTGATTATACACACCACTAATGATGCTCCATAATAATGTGAAATAAATCGAAGTGTCTTGCTTATTATTTTCCTCATTTCAGAGTCAAACTCCTGAAAAAGTTGATATTGGAACATATGTAAGAAAGAAAAAGCAAAATATAACAGCTAGAAGTTTTCATTTTTTGTATAAACTGCAATGCACTTAGGCTACAATATATGAGGCTTTCAGCTGTCAGCATAATTATATCTTAAGACAGAATCAGTAACAGCCTACTCTGAAAAGAAATGTCACAATTTCCCTTTGTTTCTTTTTTACAGAGGAAGCCTAATTCAGGCAATATGTTAGTCCAGAAAAAGTTCCTTAATCAGGACTGTATATTCCATTTCCAATTAATTTGTTTATGTTTTAATTTTTTAGAAGTAGAACTAATGCCTACTAGAAAAATAAGGTTGTGAAAATATTTAATTTTCAGTAAATCTTTGGGTATATGCTCTCTAATACCTGCAAGATTTTAAAGGTGCATAGAAACACCTTTTCAACAATGTTTCTTTAGTAGAAACTCACACAGATGGCCTTCCCTGGCTAAAGTGGGTGAAAACCTGATCCCAGTGAAGCCTGCAGGCATCTGTGCCTAGACCCCAATGGAAACAGGCTGTTATTCTGTGCTTATTACATGAGAGACACTGAGTTTTAAAGAGGTCATGGCTCAGCATAAAGCCTCAGTATGAAAGAAGGAACAGTACTTCATTAATAAAGAATTAGGCAACTCAAAGAGTCAGGCAAATATCCATGCAGTATGCAGTCAGAGAAACACAGGCTGCCAGCACGGCAGCTAAAAATCAAACATACTGTTCCAGTTTCTCATTATCAAGTGCTGCTTGAAAATTGAGTTTGTTTGGATTTTTAATATCCTGGGAGAGAGTCCAGCTGTACTACATTTCTTTCCTCTCTCCCCTAAAATATGCAATTAACCACTTGTCTCTAAAAACTTAAGTACTTTAAAAAAAAGTTTCAGACTGAAATGATAGTTTACTGTTTGTGCTGCCGCAACTACCAAAAAATCTGCCCAGCTGACTTAAAAGATGCCCCTCTTTCACTGCCATGAACTTACAGCCACTCTCAGAAGGAACACATTTTTCTCATTATAAAAGAAGGTCATCAACCTGATGGTTTTTTGCTCCCCATTTTGGTCTGCAGCAACTTGTATCTCAACATTTCCCAAGTACATAATTTTTTGAGTGCTTTGTGAAGCAGTGGCAGCCTTCCATAATGCTGTTAGATGGAAAGTTTTTTTTTTTTGTGGTAGAAGGCTGACAGGCCTTGTCGTTTTTTTTACTAATATTTGGTTTATTCAATTATTAGTATTATTTTACCAAGATTTTAGTATATAGGAACTCTACCAGGAATCTTTTAGTTATTAAAAAAAAAATTATTAAGTATTACTTACATGAAAAACATCATATTTGCTTCCAATTATCACCAAAGGTATTGGAAAAGGGTCAACTAACTCATAATCCTATTAAACAGATAGATGGCAGTTAAGCAGTGTAAACAACCTGTCCAAGATTGTCCAAATTAGAACAACTGAAAGGGGTAAAATTCATTCACAGAGGACAAGGTCTATTTTTTCAAAACCTGAAGTAGATTAATAAACTTTACTGCAATATCCATACCATATTCTACAGTTTTATTGTTTTCTTCATAAATGGTCAGGAAATATTACTGGCATAAAAGGGTTCTTACACCATAATACTTTGGCTCCAGCATTAGATGGTAAGGGAAGAGAGGAAAAACTCCACATGTTCACAAAACAACTGCCAGACTGGAGAATGGCTGGAGAGCAGTCCTGAGGAGAAGGACTTGGGGGTGGTAGCAGATGAGACGCTTAACATGAGCTGCCAGTGTGTGCTCACAGCCCAGAGAGCAACTGCATCTCAGGCTGAAGCAAAAGAAGTGTGGCCAGCAGGACCAGGGAGGTGATTCTGCCCCTCTACTCTGCTCTGGTGAGAGCCCACCTGGAATCTTGTGTACAGCTCTGGTGCCCTCAGCACAAGAAAGATATAGACCTGTTGGAGAGGGTCTGAAGAAAGGCCACCGAGATGATCAAAGGCCTGGAGCACCTCTGCTATGAAGACAGACAGAGAGTTGGGGCTGTTCAGCCTGGAGAAGAGAAGTCTCTGGGGAGACTTTATAGTGGCCTTCCAGTTCCTGAAGGGGCTACAGGAAAGCTGGGGAGGGGCTTTTCACCAGGAAAGGCAGTGATAGGACAAGGGGTAATGGTTTTAAACTGAAAGAGGGGAGATTTAGGTTAGACGTGAAGAAGAAATTCTTCACCATGAAGGTAGTAAGGTGCTGGAATAGGTTGCCCAGGGAGGTTGTAGAAGCCCTCTCCCTAGGGGGAATATAGAACTTAAAATAAATTAGTTTTAGTTTCCTAACTAATACAAAATTAATTCAGGGTAACATCAGAAGCAATAAAACTGGCCTACTGAGTCATATTAATCTTTTGACTATGGAATTAAATTTTCACTATGTAGGTGCATCCAGCTTTTTTAGACAAGGTTTGGAGTTGATGTATTTATGCTTTATAAGAATATTCAATAATTTCTATCTAGGCCAATAGAATGTATCTAATCCTTAAAAAAAACCCTTAAGAGCCTTATCAATTCCTGTTTATCATAAAAATATGTTTAGCTATAAAAAGGCAAATAAAAATCTGCATAAACTAGCATTTGCTTTGACTATAAAAGACAGTATTTCCTCCCACAAAATTGACATGATTTTTTCTTGAACAATGATGAAAGTTTGAAGAGAACTGAGGAATAACATAACATTTTGTTTGCATCTTTTCTGGTTTTGGTAACGAAGGCTGAATAGAAATTCTAGTTTAGAAGGTATAATTGTGTTCCCTAAACGGCAAGTATAACAAGTCTTCTTAACAATTAATGGCATAATTCTTTTTACTTATAGAAAAAAGCTTGCAGTTTTCTAATATGCAAGCCCCTATATTTAAGCTTGACACTGTGATGATGATTTATTGCCAAGTCTGCTTGCAGGCATTTTTTTTTATGAATTTCCTTCTTGAAAAGTAAAACCCAAAATCATAATTCAGCAGATCTCATACCCGATACTCTGAATCTAAAGAGTGCTGCATATGTTGCTTTTTCAAAAAATGTAAGTTACCTTAAAAATTTTGAGCTATATAAGCATTTGCTGTATTGCAGCATTTTATAGACGTTCCAGTAACTAGAGTTATGTGCCAAGTCTCTGAATTGTTGAATACTTATTTATGCATTATATACACACAACATTTGCAGAGGTTTAATGCACAATGACTTTTCATTTCTATTGCGCATAATCTAGTTTAGCTTTTCCACAGATTTAGTTAGCAATTATGTTTAAAGGACTGATGTTAACATTTCTGAAACTTTATAATTTAATTAGTTGTCAGATTATCAAAAGGCATTGAGTTTGTGATAGACATTTAAATAAATGCAAAGTATATAGTAATGTTGATGGCTGTTATAACTATATTCTTTGCTTAAATTTGTACCTTCAGCTAGTCTCTTGCTAGATGACTTTTGTACATTCTAGTTTTCATCTTCATTTTAAAAAGATGAGGGGGGGAAAAAACCAAACTGCTACTCTAAAACTATTTCTTTTGATTAGTGTAACATGCCATAACAATCACATTAGATATCTAACAAAAAGATATAAGAAACCTTCTTTCCTTGTTTCTGCTCTTATTGAATTTTTATTAAATTGCTATAATTTTCCAGTGAACAGGTTCATCTACATCAAATGGATTTTCAGTCATGCATAAAAATCTAAAAGAGTTGTTTATGATTTTCAAAAGCATTATCTTTAACTGTATGAAGGCCTGTGACATCTGGAGAAAATATTAGAAGAACTTACCGGATGATCCTTCTGCAGATTGTTTTGCATCCTCTGTTTCATTTCAGTAGCTACTTTAGGATTTGTCTTTTCTAGTTTGGTCAAAATTTTGTTCACATGGTTCCTGGTGACCTGCAGAAGTTTCTCCATAGTAGTCCAGAGTTCATTAGGTTTGGACAAATCCAATACAAGAACTACAGAAAATGACCTATCAAGAAGGCATGATTTGATCAAATTCTTAGCACATGAGACAAGTAACATTTTAATCAACCACCATACCTGTGAAAATACAAATGCTAAGATAGAAATAAATGTGACAACAAAGAGCTCTTTTAAGGATATGCTGAGCTCTGAAGAAACCTTTCCTCTGTCTTTTGTTCAGAACTATTACTTTGGCAACTTTCTATCAGAGGTTTTGCGGATTATATGTATCAAACTTTCTTTCCAAAGACAGTAAATTATTCAAATATCTTGAGCTCATATAGCTCCTTCCTTTCTGTATGACTGGGCATCTCATAATTCCACAATCCCAGGTGAAGCAATGTTAGCAAACAGTTAGGATCTTTCCTAACCATTAGTGTTCTATACTTCTGTTATGCTTTTGTAATAAAAAAAACGGTTAAGGGAAATAATCTGTGCCACAGACTGTGCTAATTAGATTGAACCTCAAATGAGCATATGAGAAAGTCTTCTGAAAGACGAACGGAAGTCAAAATACTCAAGACATAGTTAGCAATTACCAGGCTTTCAAAGGCAGAGTCTCTTCTCCTAATACTCCATTAAATTGCAACTGTAAAGAAGAACATGGCAAATGTAGCCATTTGGATGCATGCAATCATTCTTTCACATGCCATCCTGACTTGAAAAAGGAGATTCCAGAACAGAGTGGTATTAGAAAAACTAGAAAGCAAAGTCGATGTCCAATTTCACTTGAAATGCTATGGGGAAAAAAAATCTGCTAAAAAGTCTTTGTGAAACTAGATTCAGTTTGTGGAGCTTTAAAGAAAGGGAATTGCTTAACACAGATAAAGAAAACCAGAGAAAAGTACTTAAATTTAAGTTGAAATGCTAGAATTTTTGGGTAGTATGTTAAATATTGCCTTAGGACACAAAAGGTCTTAGAGAACAATGTTGCTATCCTATCAAAGAATCTTAACGTCATCCACGTGAGAAGATTCCTTATCAGTAAAAAGGGAAGACAAGACCAATGGAGGAAGGTGGTGCTCACATAAGTTCAATGAGGCAATAACTGAAAAATTATAGTTGAATTTTTGCCCTAAAGCTCTTCTAGAAACAAAAATCCTTCCACGCCAGAAGTGTTGTGTTTCTTGTTTTACTTGCGGATTAGTCTCTGAATGGCATTATCTGAGTAGCCCCTACAGCAGCAAATCACCTGATAAAAATAATATTCTTTTTCTCTTCCCCACAAAAGTTAAAGCCTGCTACAAAATAAACAAACCAATGGATCAAAATACAAAATTTATCTTTCAATCTTTTCCTCTCTTTCCACTTACAACTTCATCTTCCCTACCCAGAACTTTAAATGTATCCCCCATCACTTTCTCATTTATTCTTCAAACTCTTCATGCATTTCTTCTTCCCATACTATTCAATCACTTTCCTATTTCCTTTTGTCTTGAAATAATTTCAATAGTTTTAGTCCCTCTCAAAAACATCCACTGTCTTGCATGATCTTCACATTACATGGTCACTTCACTTCAAAAGAATCCAGCGATTTTTTTTTCTCAACTTTTTTGTCTTGTTTTTCACCCTAAAATACTGCCCCTCACAGAGAAAGCATCCATTTTTGAATACAGAAGGAGGAAGACAGATTATTTTTTTTTTGCCCCAAAGTTGCTTTTTCTGCTCTTTCAATGAGCGTAAAGACACTACTACTCTTTTTCTGTATTTCTTGTTTGACTTAAGGCCAACCCATTTCCTGCATGTTATGGCTTTTTTTTGGTCAGAGCTAGATAAGAACTTGGCTTATTAAGAGAGAACCACCCAAAGAAAGTTCAGAGAATTAGTGGTATTACCATGATTTTTAGAAAAATTCGTAAATGTCCTCTCTTACGTTTTGAAGGGGTTTACCACAACAAAAGGTCTAGAGATTTACTTTTGTTTGAGGGAAAGCTGAAATTAACTTCGGAATTGTAATATTAATCACTTACCTTACATTGTTGCTAGTGATTGGTATTCGAATCAGTTCCATTAATGAGGTTCCACCACCTAGTTCCCAAAAATGAGCTACATCTTTAGGCTGTAAAAGAGTTAGAAATGTCTGCTTCCATGCAACACCAAGAAAAGAGCTTCATCTGATAAACTGGCTTTTCATGCAAGTCACTCATAACATCTCAATAGTATTTTCTAAAAAACCAAACCCAACACCCTTCCCCCCATATTAAAGAAATCCCATACAACACTTAGGAAAGACTCCTGGCATGCCTATGACTGACCTGATAAATGACTACAGTAGAGTAAAAAAGTCAGGAAGCAGCATGATTAATGATAAACATTAAAAAATCAGGTTCTTTTCCCTTTCTTTTTGTTTATGGCACTTCAAGACTAATCCTTTTTGAGAAGTCTGCAACTGGAAAAGTAATGAATCTTCACCTTTGAATTTAGTTTCTGGGAAAAGTTTTGAGTGATTTTTATCTTTCAGACAGTCAGATTTTTCACTCCCTGATTCAGTAATAGAAACAGCAATTACCTGCAGCAATAATTATTGCTGCTGTGCAGTGTTGTGCTGTAACAGGAATGGGTTTGGTATTTCTGTTAACATATTCTGCACTGCAAAGTTTAGTGATATGGACACATAACCCAAAAATTTAATTATGCTTTAACACCCTCTGAGATGATTGCTTCTGTCATAAAACTGATTTTAAAGTATCTTCATCCGTTTGTACTCATTTCGCATTCTAAAGACAAAGTTAAAGGCATGCACCCTGTATTACAATGGGAAAATAAAAGTACTAGAACATGACAAACAAGGTAGTTTTTATAGATGAATCTTACTGCTTTGTGCTATACTTTGCTCTCTGGACTAGTCTTGTTTCAGCGAGAGGGAAAAACATGCTACAGATTAAAATACAAAATTAAGCTAGCTAATTCAAATAAAATTCTATTTTAAACCCCTTTTTATTGCACAAACAAGAAGCTAGAAATTCTTAAGATTCCTATACATAAAAATATACACACATCTATTATTTTTATGTGTGTATATACATATCCCTCTTGTAAACTATATTTTCTGTATACTCACTGTATTGTGTCTCTTTGCCCTTCTTCCAAAAGTATATTCCAGGGCTAATGTTGGCTTTGGACTCTCTTCCCTAGGTAAGGAAAAAATAACTTCATTTTGTCAAGATCTTCTAAATAAAGAAAGTTAATTCTACAGTTACTAAATTGTATTTATCTATCAGTTCAGCATTTGGCTGAGAAACAGCAGTACAGAGAGGACACTTTAAGACAACAGGTCTCAGTTGCTAAAGACAGGGGAATTAACAGCACCTGTGTGAAGAGATGGCCATTTAAGCTCTCTAATTCTGGAGAAGGACTGAAGGGGTCAAATGACAGGTAGTAATGAAAGTGACCAACTGGCCACAGGAGACAACATCTGTATACATACATTATGAAGTATCACACAATAAAACTATTTATGTAAAATTCTAATCTGTGGTTGAAAACTACTCTTAAAAATTTAGCACATACCTCTCCAGACACCTCAGCATAATAGTGGTCTTTCCCTGGAAATGAAAAACAAAGAACAACCCTACTGTACTGTCATTAAAGCATAAAAGTTGTATTGCTAAAAGAAACTCACTCATTTGACATTCCAATAATAAAGTACTGGAAAAGCACAAACTCATGTAATTGTCTGTAGCCTTATAGTGGAAACTTCACTGCCAGCTTTCTGTCAGAATCAAGTTACACTATCATTATTTTAATTACAAACTAATAGAGATGATAAACACAGTAATAGGAATAGTGCGCTTAAAATTAGACATTAGTGATCAACCTGACCAACTTTCTTTAACTGTTTAATAGAATTAAATTAATAACACATGTATGTATTGTTTGGTTTCCACTGGAACAAATTATTACTGATGAGATGGAAGTAAAAAGAATGCTTAAAATGCATACAGTAAATGTTGTTGCACTGTTGAAATTCAAACACTGAGTTCCATGGCACACTGAAGGGGCTCACACTGCTACAGTCTATTCCTGTGTCACTTGCTATTTCAAATATCACTGAATTTCAGGTAAATCTGAAAAGTAACTGTATTTTCTCTGAAAAGGTATTTTACAAATTGCTGATAAAGAGCTTGCACATACACCAATCCTTCTAAAATAAAAACTGTATTCTAAAAAAATACGATTCACTTGGTCAAAAAAAATCTCTGTATTTACTTTACAAGTAAATGATAACAGAAAAAAAAATATTGAAAATCCTAGTGGCCAAACTTAGGGGACAATGCATTATAACAACAGTAAGCAGGTGGAACAATGAGTTTGCAATTACTGATAAGGCACTTTCAAACAGGCCAGGCATAATACAGACATAATTCAAAGCAGGCTTTGCCTTTGTCAAGGCTTCTGTGTACAACAAAACTGTAGACTTCTGTCTACAACTCTAATTGGATTGTTAACTAGTTAAACCTTTACGAGGGAAAATTTGTCATGTCAAACAATTAAAGAGTAGAACTATTTCTAGCAGTTACTTTTACAAAAATTAATTAAGCCAAACCTCAAAGAGTTATCATCAATAACAATGGTTGAAGTTTGGACTCTCCAAACCATAAACTTGAGCTTTTGAATTGTAATAATGTCTAACTGGTCCACACTCAGTGGAATGCCCACTCTCAGGCAGGATCAGAACATGACATATTTTGCCCTCAGAAGAATTAAGCAGACCTTAATATCTGAAAATGAGATACTTTCCCTGAGACAAACTATGTTTGAAAAGCACAGAATCATATAGTATTATTATCATATAGAGTTACCCCGTTTTTGTTTCCCATAAATAATACTGATTTTTCCAAAACTTCCACGTGCTTGCCAGTGTCATCAGGGTTTTCTCTCTTCTCTACTTCAGCCACAGCAAGATCCCATAAAGTATCACTAGTTGGAAAAACAAAGTAAGAGCATCGTAAGGGAAAAAAGAACGTAGCCTAGACTGTAAATCCTGAAAATATAAACATGAATAAATGAAGGACATCGCATTATATTTTTTTTTTTTTTTTTTTTTTTTTTTTTTCTTCACACCACATGCCCTCTGCTTGACAAAGTACTTCTAACAAAGCCAAGTTGAGCACAACTCCTCAGGGAACCCCAGCAGTGATTCGTGGCACACGCTGAGGAAACACCCGCTGTGAGCAGGTCTGAGCACCATTCCCAGGTTTTCCATCGAACTTCCCACCGCACCCTGCGGGCAGGCGAGCGGTCCCGGCACCGGGGGCTCCCGGACACCGGCAGCGGAGC
>NW_009954543.1:2692666-2722506 GCF_000747805.2 Chaetura pelagica
CTCGGCCTTACGCTTCTAATAAACTCATTGTCCCAAACGTAGATTTTTAACAGCAGAATAAGACCTGAGCTAGTCCCCACCACCTCATAACTGCTGTGTGAGAAAATAAGTATAATGACTTTGTCGTTATTGGGGCATGCACTGTTATAAATGTAAATAGACAAAGGCATCTTAGAAAATACATATTTTTAGAAATAATATACATCTTAATATATACCCTTAGAAATAATCTAAAGGCTAGATTATATCAAACTCTGTCAATCAAAGATCAAATCCAAAGATCTTGCTAGGTTTAGACTAGAAGGTAGGATTTAAAGGGTGCAGGATAACCCACCATATGAAAGGGATATAGGATGTGGGTGAACCCAAAAAGACAAGTCGAAAGTGTTCAGCGTTGGGGAAGTAACCCAAAATCCAGGACAATTACAACTGACCACCTGTAGCTGAATAGCTGCTTTGTAGCTTCAGAGACTAGAAACTGGAAAACCTAAGTGAAATCCTCTCTGCCTGTCTGATCAAGATAAGGAGAGTGCCCTCATTCATAATGATTAACTCAAAATAAATTTTAACTGTTCCTTCCCCAAAGGTTTACATAGCCTTCTACAGACCCTAATACTTGTTTGTTAAAAAAGAGGTTCTTCTAAGTATCACTAGTATAATTGGTTTCAGTTCCAGAAGATTGGATGATTGTTTCCCCCTGTCTTTATTTACTTCCCAGATTTCACATGCATCTTCTGAAGTATTTGCCAGCCCCCTACAGAAACCATGGTGTTGCTAGTTAAAATCCAGAAAGAAACTTCACTGTGTACAGTTACACTGTCATGCTGATGCCTAAGTGCATCAGCACTCTGAACACATTTCTTTCATCAATTTCAACAGAACATTTCTGGTATCTTGGTATATGAAGCTAATGCTGATCTGTAATCAGCAGCTGGAGGTGGTAAAAACCCTGGACAAAGCTGCTAATGCTCTGCCAAAGAAAGCAAAACTAAGGTAAGGAATTGCTCCTGGCACTAGGATCTAGGCATATATTACTGCAAAAGCAAGAATGGAATTCTAAAAAGCAAAGTATTTTTACAATGGTGGAGAGGTGTCCAATGAAATTAGAGTTTTCAGTATTTTAAGTTTAATCTTGCTCAGTTTTATTTCCTTTGCCAAAAGAAACTATAAAAAAATATTTTTTTCTTCCTAATTCATTACTACTGAGTTAATAATCACCTTAGTTAAAATTAACTCAAACTAATGGATTGAACTAAGTTGTATGGACTATTAAAGCTCCACCTAAAGCTCTACCCAAAGCTAAAAGTGGTGCATTCCTTTATGCAAGGATGAATTTTTTCCTTCAGGACATAACCTATAGAAACTGTGTTAGTCTGATAAGGAACTCCAAATACCTACCAGCCTTCTTTTATAGAGAAGTATATGCCTCTATTTTAAATTTAAATAGGAACCAAACTTAAATGTAAATTAAGAAAAGAACACTAGTTTTGTGAATTATATAAAAAACTTAAAAGCTTTATCATTTGCCTGCTGGACTACAGGGGTAAATAGGTCTTGTGTGACTTACAAGTGAGCAGTTTGCTTTCTAATACTGCTGCAGAAAAACTGACAAAGTGACATTCAAGTAATAGATTAATTTACAGTGCGTTCCAAGTATTATTTTCAAATCACTGTGGTTGTTTACATAGAGAGTTACCAGTGATCTTTCAGTTGTTTCCAAGCTCAAATTCATTGACTATTTATACTGATTGTTGTTACTGATCGCTAGCTCAAAGCTAGGACAAAACATGAAGTCTGTGCTAGAAAGTGAAGTCTCTTCCATGTGCTAACACATTAATCTCGTCCTGAGAATACTGTTATAACCTAGGTTCTGCAAACCTTGAGCATGGGAGCTTCTTTGATCCCAGAGGTCACTGCTCTTCTGATAGCTTCTATCACATTGCTGCTGAAAATCACAAGGTGGAAAAGGTCTAATTCCTACCTGAGCTTTTCTTGTGGATTAGGTAGCACGGTATGAATTGTTTTAGTGGATGACTCAAGGTTGAGATCTGGATCTCTCATGAGGCTTGGGACTGAGTGGGAAAGGCAGAACAGATTGTCTGGACTCTGAAATTTTCAGCTTTACTGTCTTATGGTGTGTGGTATCCTCTAAGTAGCTCTGGAGCTTGATTAACATGGAGCAAGCCCCTATGAGACTTGCATACCTGTGTTTAGAAACTGAGCTGTTGAAGTGTGTTTGTGTATGTAAGAGACTTCATTTCCTGACTGTTGCCTTGAAAAGAAGTGTCTGTTTGAGGAGGTTACTATAGTACTACAGAAACCTCACTCTTGATAGTTATCTACCCAAAGGCAGGCAGGAAGGTCATGCTGTACTTCACAGTTTGTATACTGCTTTATAAAAGTTCTGTTTGTACTGCTGTGTTAATGAACTGTTTAAAAGTCTCGACCTGCCCATCAGCTGTTTGTGCTGTGTATCATGTTGTCTCCAAATGTAACAAAGATTTTTAAAACAACATAAACAAGCTCACTAGCAACACAATCCACTTTTTTTGTCTTCTAATAGGACCCGATCTGCCACATTTATTTAAAACTAGACAATTAGGAAAGAAATACTAGTTGGAGTATTCTAGGCTGACAGTTACAGTAAATTCACGATGACATGAAGATTTTTGTATTTATAAACGGAAGTTTCTATTAATAATACTTGAGAAGTTTTGGACCATGACCCAAGTATAACTGATACAGTAGCCTGTTTAAATTTGCAAACACCCCTCCTGCCCTCAAATACCTGAAAGCGAACTATTCTGCTGATTGCAAAGGGCTGTTAATTCCTACCCAATTACACCACGCCATCTGCATCACTTCACACGGGGTGCTGCACAAAAAGATGTGATGGTGCCAGTGTCTGTTGTAGCTTCCAATTTGTTTTCCTTGATGATGGCAGATCAGCTGCCCACTAAGAGATAAACTTCCTGCTGCTGGCCTTGTTGAAAGAGAAGGATCTAACACCACAACCACCACAAAAGGGTAAAAGTTATCCAAAAGGACCTCCTGCATTGCTAATGTGAAAGCATCTAGATATAGTATGCTTGATATTTGCTTGGAATTTTCAAGACACGGCGTTGGCCCATAGTGCGATTCATAAAATGGTGCCCAAGTCCTGCAGACTTAAGTAGCTGTGGCAGGACTTTGAGAGCTTTCCAAGGAAACATATTTATCAAGTCAGCTTGCCAATCTGGCTTGCAGTTTTTAAAAAGCATGTTATTTTCACAACCTGTATCTCCCTCCCAGTCTGTTGCAATTCTTCAGGACACTACTCCCTACCTTTCATAGTGGGCAAACAACTGAAAACTCCTTTTCTCTTAGTATAAGTTTGTGTATATCTGAAATGTTTAAATGTCATGAAGCAGAGGAGATTTTCAACCTTCAAATTTTAAAATTCATCATAGTGAAACTACTTAATTTAAGTAATTAAAAAAATCAAAATGATGAGGAAAAGCAGGAAGAGATTAATTATCCATGATCTTTAGTATAACTGGATGTGGAAATTGTGAAATGTATATAAATCAATGATTTATATTTGACTACCTTCTCTATAGTTGGACCTAAATTATCTATTAAGAGTATGTTGCTGATCCATTTCAGAGCCTGCTGAAGTGGTTTTATTGCACAGAAATGAATATGTGAGGGTTGGAAGAAAAACTGGGTGTAATTTCTTTATACTTGACCCTAAGCACCACTGAGGCTTGCAGCTGAAAAAGGCAACGGGATAGTGCTTCTAAGTCCAATTGTGTAGATGTAGCATTATATTTTCAGTGTGCAAGAACATTATGTTTGTATTGTAATACAAAATGTATAGATACAAATGAAAAACAAGAAGTAAAACTTTTACAAAATATTTTTCTGAATTGATGTATATACATTATACACATTATACATGGATTTTAGATATCACACGTCTCCAGGTTTACTCACAACGGCTTTCTGTGCTGTTCTTGTTTATTGATTTGTGAGTCATTCTTGCATCTGTATTATATTATTATTCTGGATTAAAGAAGGAATTAGGTACAGGATCCCGTATAACTAAACTATACTAAATACAGTGCCTGTCCAATTTAGATTTTTTTAAAAAACTGGGGCAGAGAGGGATTATTTAGATATTTACTAGACCAAGGCTGAAGATTTGCCAAGTAAAGTAGTGGTATAACAAAAGCTAGAGTGTATCATGAGAATACTCTTTAAATTTATAATAGTTACATGATGTGATTATGGGGGTTTTTTTAAAGGAAAAATAATTACACAAATCAAACAATTACTTCATTTTTTTGTCTCATGGTGCTTGTATTGTAAATAAGGAGGAGTACTGGAAGTGGAAAATACTGTTTGACTATTCTTTTAAACAAGAATCCCTTTTCACAATGAAGGCTGTACATCTTGTGTAATTTTGAAAAACAGAGATGAAGAGTTAAGAGTTGAAGACAGTTTGGTCCCTGAGCAAATATCTGGAAAACAAAGTCTCTACAATGGTTCCCAAGGCCACCTTTCCCCATCACTATCAACAGACACATTTCTTTTTGAGCTATAGGTGTATGCCACCACCGGTAAAGCATAATCCTGAAATTGGCTCATCATCATTCCAGTTCAGGCCAGGGTTTTAATTAAAGGGCTCCTCCTGTTATAAACCACTGACACAAATGTAAACCTGTCCGCCTTTCTTTTGGTTCTGGATGTGCTTATTCTCTATGTCTTGTACATCAGAAAGTTTTTAATTAGTACAGAAACCCTGCAACAAAGATGTGTTATCATGATACATAATCCTGTCATAACAAAGTGGGACATTTAGTTGGTCTGTTGTTGGCAAGAAGTGGCTGACTCCCTGTTTCCTTGA
The DNA here is from genome assembly GCF_000747805.2 of Chaetura pelagica. Taxonomy (NCBI): domain Eukaryota; kingdom Metazoa; phylum Chordata; class Aves; order Apodiformes; family Apodidae; genus Chaetura; species Chaetura pelagica. The sequence continues at coordinate 2,697,555 of NW_009954543.1, forward strand.
GTTTCTGTCCACTTTGAGGTGTCATTAATGCTGGAGCGGAGAGGTGATGAGAAGCTCCTTTCAGCTGATGAAAGTTGTTAATATAGCTGGCAATCAGTAGAGTGATCTCAAGAATCTATAACAGGAACATGAAAAACTCTTTAAAAAACACAGTGATGTGTTTTGAATGCTGAAAAAATAGCTAACTTTTTAGCAAGTGACAATCACCGTCAACTGGAAAGTACTCATACTTTAGCAAACAAATTAATTATGGGAAGAAAGAAGATGCCTAATAGAGCTTTTTTTCTATTACTCCTTGCCAATAATGTAATGTTATTCCCATGAGTATGCTGGATGCTTTGTCTTCCAGAGTCTTCAATGACTCAAACAGATGGTTTCTTTCACTTTGAGAGAGATTTTGAAGTCCGAAAGCTGACGCTCTGAGAAAAAACTTTCATATGTTCCCTTGATTTTGCTAGAAAATATCTAGCACTCAGTGAACTAAAGACACAGGGTAGATAAAAGGAAAAAAGACTTCTAGGAGTGTTTTACCATATTTTCTCTTTGCAATCTACACAAACTTGCCTGTAAGGGCACAATCTGAAGCAACTTCAACAGATGTGTTTTACTATGCATATTTGAATGTGTTGTGTTTTGACCCAAATTTCTATGTGGAATTTAGTATCCTGTTTCAGAAATTGTCCTGACTACAAGCTGAAGACCTAAAAATCTTTGCTTTAAAAAAAAAAAAAAAAGGCCGTCTTACCAAGGAAGGACATAATACAGATTTAAAAAGCATGAACAGTTGATTTACCAAAGGTAAACATTTCCTGGTATTTTTAAGAAGTGACTGATCTTTCAGATCTTGTGTTCTGCAATTCCATTGCAGAACAAAAATGTACCTTCTTAAAAATTATTTCCAGTGTTGCTCAAGTAGTCTTTAGGTACTGCATACACTTCCTGTTCTTAATAGCCTCCTTTGTCCTTCTATGAAAAAACTGGAATGTTATAGACAGGGACATGAACAAGAAAGGAACACATCAGTATTGTCACTGTTAGCTCTTATATTACCAGTTGCTTCATGCTCTAAAACCATCTGGCAAAAGTCAGTAATCCCAGAAGGCTAGGAATAAAGGAGGTGTTTCATCTTGCACATCTGTTAAGGATTATCCAGTAGAAGAAGTAGGAAAGTAGCAGATGGTGGGAAACTATTTCAGGTAATATACCAACCTTTGGTTTTGACATGGCAAAAAGGTGTTTTTCAGTTGATTTGTCCTTTCTCTGAGCGTTGTTAACAACCAACATAAAATCATCTTGATAGCCTCCGAAAGTCATCAGACTCTTATATGTATATGTAATTGTTAGTCGCTTAAAAAAGAAAACAAAAATAATCCCAAACACAAAGCTATAAGCAGGACAATGAGAAAAGCATATTATAAGAAATACTTTAAAATATATATACTTAAATGTGTGTTTTTCAAAAGTTGTTAGCCTCTTATGATTCTTGAAATTAATTGTAGATTGTGGGATAACTTAACTCAGACCTTCACCATGAGGAACTTCCATTGCAGATGATAATTCCTGTAAATTTGATCTCTGTTTCTACTCCAAATTAATTAGATCAAAGATACTTTAAGGAAGTTTCAACTCATGTCAATTGAGTCAAGTGTGTGGCTCAATTTACAGAAGTCTTGACTGACTTTGAGAGAAGTTAGGAATTCCATTTGAAATCGAAGCAGTGTCTAAACAAATTAAATGGAAGAGTATGAGACATCTAAAGGAATTTATCTCCGGGACTTCTCTTTGTGCAGTGATGCAGTTTACATTCACACAAATGAAATCCTGTTCTCTTTTTTGCATCTCTGATCAGACATAAATGCTCTTCAAGGCTCCTTTCCTTTCTATCCTTTGGCTCTAACTGTTCAATGTTCAACACCAGCCTACTGGCCTTTGAGTGTACGATTAGCATTAAATTTATGACCCACAGTAATGCGCTGCAGATGTCCACATTTAAAATTAACTGGGAGTTAACAGCTGTACAATAACTTACTTGATGTCCTTTGGTTACTAAACCTTTTTTTTTCCTTATTTTGAAATGATATCTTCTCTAACTACCCATTGGAGCATCATTTCTGATACCCTTGATCCTTCCTATGAAAAATCAGGATAGGCCCTGGAAACTGAGCATTTATTAAATTGAAAGTAAGACATGCTGATACTGTGAACTGGCAGTGCTCTGCAGAAATGCCATAGCTAGCTCTATGAGTAGATAGTGTTTATAGAGCTTTCTGCAGTCTGCCGCAAGCTCATTTTACTTGTTCTCTGAACAAGCTGAGCTGCTCTTTGATCTCCTCATGTTCTTTGTTTTATCCTTTCTTTAACTGTACAGAAACATAATGAAAAAGCCCGTATCAGTACAGTTATAAGTTGAGATTTTAATTTTCTGATACTCAACATTAGCACTTGCTAATAGCACCATGCCATTCTGTTTCTTTACAGTATATAAATTAAAGCTAGGATCTTCTCAGGCACTGCTTTTTTACAGTGATTACTATGAGTCGTTTTCTGTGAAAACCTTTATTGCAAATCAAAGGAAAATCAGAGCCTAAAATGACATAATTAAACAACGCTGGGTTATATTACCTACTATTAAACAAAAATAATACAATGAAAATAACAATCTTTTAAAGTAACTGCTCTTTGCAGAGTGTATATATTATGAATAATAATGGAAAATTAAGTCTCCAGGAAAAGAAAATTAATGTTATTGTGAGAACTGTAACTATGAATCTCCTGACATCTCAATGATTAAAATATTAACATTTCATTAAAAGATACAAAAACTGTATCTGATAAACAAAAATAAATTATGTGCAAAGAATTCATTACTTATTTCTATTACTAGTGCTGCTATAATGATAACATTAAAGTGTTTTGAAAGGACTGAATTTTGCTTTAAGAGAAAGACTAGATAACTTAGCATGGAAGGCTAAAGCCTTCTTTTATGTGGTCTGATGGTGAATCTCTCCATACACTCAGTATTAAAATCTACTTCCATCAAAATTTAAAAAGCAATTTCACTTACCATAGAACTGTAATCGAGGATGCTTATGCCATCTTCATGTACAGCAAACCATATGAAGGACTTCTCAACTGAGGATGTTGCTAGAGGCTACAAAGAGAAATGTTCTTTACTACTTCAAAATGAGGCAATATGTAAATAATTATGAACTCTCAGCTATTACAGAGCTCTCTCCATCCACAGATCTTACTGAGATTTACACAGGGAAAGAACTGGTGTAAAATAATTTAAGTAGCTGCCCAAAGCCATGTAGGCAGCCAGTGGCAGGAATACAACCTCAACCTAATAGTCTTGAAGCCTCCCTTGGTGCTTAGTCCAATAAAATGTACAGACTCATTAATAAAATAAAATTTAAAAAAAACAGGTCTTTTAAAGTTTGTTCACTGACACGTGTCTATATATGCAAAGAATAATGCTGATAAACAATTATTTATACACACACACACACGTGCTGTTATTACATAATAAAACAGAAGGGATGAGGTGACTGTTTTGTTTAATAAAGCTGTTACTTGAATAAAGTGAATTAAGATACTGGTGATTTAAGAGAAATTGAGAGGCCAGCACAGAAGTGAGTGTTCTAAATACGTTTAACGACACTGAGTGTTTCTGCAAGGCTCAGCTTCCACAGCCAGTTAATGATGCCTTGTCAATATTCTACTAGTTATCAGGTAAAAAAAGTCTGGAACAAAAAGCCTATCTCAAACTAAGTTATAAGAAAATTAAAAGAGATCACCTAGACTAATGTTGTAAAACAACCAGTAATTTCACCAGTGAATGACTTGCACAAGTTAGTAATTTCACAAGATATTCAATCAGGACATGCATAACACACTCATTTCCAACAAAAAGGTATTACTATTTGCAAATTACATTTCTATTTAAAAAAACAAACAAACAACAAACACCACTCAATCTCAGTCAAGTTTCTTACTTTTGCTGCGAACAACTTAGCACCAAAGAAAGACCATTTTCTGGCCACAGTGAGATAAATGCGCACACAGTCTGCAGCGCTGTGCCCCCGGAGAGCCATCCATCTTGTAGACAATCGCTGACAAAGCTGTCTGTTGAAATGATGGAATTTAGTTATTGAAAGGAATTGAAATGATTACCCGTAGCGACGTTAATGAAAAAAAAATCATTTTAAGTTAATAGAACAATTATCACTTACACATTATTAAATAAATCCAAAATGCCATTTAATATTTTTATGCACATGAAAATTATTGTCTTATGATTTCTGAAATATGATTAAATATTGATGTAGCAGTTGCAGCATAAAGGGCAAAAGTCTAGTACAGCTTTTAATGTGTCTCTACAGATGATCAATCTACCTTTATCAGTACTCAACAGCTACGCCAGTTGTCATTTCAAAAATCCATCCAGCTTAGCACGCATCTTTACCTGTGGCTAGTAAAAGATGTGGAAGATGTAGCTTAACACTACTCTGTATTAGTGTATCTGGCTGCTGCCAGCAAAAAGGCTGCTTCTGATGCAGGATGCGTTCACACTGGCTGTTTTCTTTTGTGGCCCCATGGTGAGCTGGTGCAATAAAATGATCCTATGGAAAATGAATCCTCAACAAGAAATACCCTAGAATAACATTCTAGCACATTGACTTGCAGGAATGACTCAACCAAGCAGCCACAAGTTTATTAGATACAGCCCAAGAAAAGGGAGGGGCAATATATAGTAAAGGAAAATCTTTCACTTGCTGTTTACTACTACTGGAAGTTCATGAAGTTAAACTGGACACTTAGCAGAATACAAGATACAGGGCAGGTACAGAGTTACTCTTTCACTGCCACAGACTTCCAGCTCTGGCAATAGGTAGTTTAGGGACTCACTGAACAATTCAACAGATGTTTGACTTATTCTCCGTGAGTTACTCTACTCTAGGATCTATTATACTTGGTTCTTTGAAATTAATTGCACAACTCCCTAGTTGTTGCATATATACTTTTTAATGTCCCTATTATATTTTGAGTATGTAATAATGTTACTTTGTTCATATGATAATAGCTTTAAACTTTCTCAACCCTGTAATGAAGATCGGAGAAAATATTTTTATTACTTTTATTGGACTTAAAAATTGCTATTTTACTGACTTTGGATAATTTTTTAACCTTTTCTGCTCTTCTTCATGTTAGTAGGTGTTCATTGAAATCAATTACAGATTATTAATTTTAAATTGTGATACCCTACTAGCAATTCCACTAAATTAACATTATTGCCAGTTCGACTGGCTGCCAAGTATTGCACACTTGAATAGCAAACACGCAGATCTGATCTTCGTGTCCTTTCAGTAGTCCTTTAGTCTGTGCACAGACTTAATTTAGATTTGCTGAGTAAGAAAAATAAGAATTTCAAAATAGCTGTGTTTTGTAATACTGTGTAGAAACTTGTACAGCTTTTGCTGTAATGTGTGTTTAATGATGGTTCTCTGTTTAGGTTAGAAATATACAAAGGAAATGGGTCCTTCACTATAATAAGAAAATGACTTTTCAACAGCTTTAGGCAAATATGGCCTAACAGTAAGTTGTACCTAATGCCAGTTTAAAACCTCCTCCTTTCACTCCTAGATTTTTAGAGGATATGAATCAAGAAATATATTTCACCTTAATTGTTCCTCTGAACAACCATGCCTGTATCTTTTAGGGTAGAATCTTTCCAAAACTTGTTTTAAAGTTTGATTGGATTTGGACTGAGAAGTGACTTGCCCTGCTGGAGTTGAGAAAGGCCGTTCAAAATCTCCAATCTCTACCTAAGGGAAAAGACCATGAAGAAGAAAATTTTTTGTTACTCCACAGTAATTTTCTAGCTGGGTATGATGAGATATCTTTTCCTCTGTCTTACCAAGTACTAAATGAAAAAAGTTTGTCAATTAATGTATATTCTTCAGGGACATAAAAGTAATTCAAGTAATTTTCTTATGTTATATTGACCATGGAAAAAAGATAAATATCAGTTCATAAATTGAACAAATATAATACTTACTAACTTTGCTCTGAGATGGCTTTTTTGCAGCTGATAAAAGCCAGTTTAGATTTATTGAGTAGTAACACCATCAAACAACTTTCTCAGTAACTTTCCCTTGAGCCTTTACTTTTTAAAAAATAAAACAGATCTTAACAAGACCATGTCTAGTGAAGGTGTCTTAGGCTTTCATTAAACAGCAGTTACTTTGGTATATTAACTTGCAGAAATTACATTAGGAATAGTCAATGAAGAAATGGTACATGATTACATGATATTTAATCAAAGAGAGCCTGACAGTCTAGGCAGTTAAAAGCACTTTTTCTCCATTCCAGTGCCAGCAGCAGCATATGCTGTACAGCGTTTCCACTGAAATAGAGAGTTAGCCTTTCACAAAGATTCCAACCCAGTCTGTTTCTCTCCTTACCATGTGTAAAAGGTGGAGGTCACCTGACTGTCAAGCAATCCTGGACCAGTTTCTTTATTCATGTTTTTCATCTGTAAAACTGCTGTGTGAGTCATTAATGCACAAGGATTACCTGAGCTAAAAGAGCTGTCAATTCCATTGCTAGTTCTTTGTTTACAGGGAAAAGTCCATTGACTATTTGATCATTTGTCTGATACACTAGCAGCAACTTCTCTCTGTCTGTCTCCCCATGGACTTGAACTGAAAAATAAAGCCTATAGAAAAGACAGAAAGTTATTAAAGAAGATAGGAAAATGCATTAGCCCTGGATTAGCAGTATCTGCTGTGAATGTGACATATTTACGTCAGCGTCAAAACACATTAGTAGAGCAACACTTGTACTTGAACCAGTGAGCAAATATTTAGTTTCAGTCTTCTGAGTTCAGTGTTGCCTTTTTTTTTGACAGCCTTGCTCACCTCTTAAGAACTAGAAAATATGAACTATAGTTTTTTGTTAGGTTTTTTGAAATTCTTCAGTTACCCCTATTTATTACTTTTATTGCAAGTCTTTCAGATTAAGAAACTCTGCATAAATTAGAAACAAACCTTCAGAAAAGGCAGAGATGTTATATTTGTTATACAAACCTATTTTTATATGTAAGGCGGACAGTCCTTGTGCCCTCACATTTCCCAGGGTGTTGTTCTTTGGAGGCCTGCTCCCATTTTGAAATAATGTCACAGATCTAGAAGGAAAGCAATACAAAATTGACTTTGTTATGTATTCCTCTTTTAAAACACCTTTGAATAGAAATTGTCTGCTAAAGTAATGTCTTTTACCTACTACATATCAGAAACATATAGCTTGAATTTCTAAACTTACTGAAAGAGCTATACAAGAAATGTTAACTGAAATCTCTAAATGCATCTTGGACTCTAATTGCTTTTTAATTTTAAAGGACTGTGACTAGTAACAGCTTACTTTTTCTTTTTAACCCAGCTGCTCCTTCTATGAGTAATATCAGTCTCCCAGACAAGGCTTTTAAATATAGTTTACTGAACGAATTTCAGCAATTGAAAAAGTGATTTTTTTTTTTTTAATCTTTCCTTTTACATTATGAGGAGAAAAACCTAAAGAGAGTTTTCGGCCTGAAAAATGTTTTTCTCTACATTGTCTGAAGGGTGGTCCGTAAAATGAAGATTTTTTTTTTTTTTTAATATGCAGAACTCTAAATTAAATAGTTTTGTTTACCTTGATGTTGCCTTGAAGACAGTGCTCTATATCCTTGCCAGAGGGATCATCAGAAAACAGTGCAAATCCTGACTCAGCTGGTTTCCTCATTCCTGTATCCTGGTTCAGGGTGTTCAGAAATTCATCCACTGTGGTAGAGGCATCAAACCCAACAACCTAAAAAAGCCAACAAAATTTAATTTACTATCAAACCTGCTAAAAAATGCCAACCTTCTCTCCCTGCAAAAAATCTAATATATTGAAGAATATTACATCTAGAATAATGGTGGCAAAATAAGACCCAGTCCACCCCCTGTGAATAACTTACTGTCATTGGAAATTAAAAAAAATCCTTAAAGGATTTGGAAAAGATTAGAGGTCTCCTTATGGGAAGTCAATTTAGTGGAGTTCTCCAATCTACAACTGATGAACTTCCCAGCAGATTATACCTTACTGTATTTTGTTCATGAAACCAAAGTCACTATCAAAAAGCTTCCAAATGTAGTATTTTTTGTTTTCTTTCTTTGTTACTAGTTTCTTTGTACTTGCTACATTTGACTTTCTGTTACAGAAATTGTACAACAGAAAGCAGACTAGTAATCTGAGCTTTACATAACACCCTTGAAAAATTAAGAAAGCACATTTCCTACACTTTTCAATATGGTGGTGAAACAAATGAGATCATTGAATAATTTTTCTAATCATGTGCAGATGATGAAAGGAGGAGTATTTACTGGCAGATACACATTGGCAGATCCAAAATATTTTACAGATGTTGCTCTGTCAGTACTACATAGACCAGTAATACTTTTAAGTTTTATTTTCCCAAATCTGAATTTTTGTCTGTTGTTACCAGCATTAAAGTATTTTTAGCAAAAAATGACTTTTATACAAATACCAATTGCTGATGTTCACTTCTGTCTACTTTGAGGGTGTTTACTGTATTTGTTCTGTTGAAGATGGCCCCTTACCTCTTTTTTTGCAAAAAACTATCTTGAAAAAGGATCCTGGACTTCTATTTTGGGATTCTCAGGGGTTGAAATGAAAAAAAAAAATCTGTTGAATCTAGCTTTAGAGATGAGTACAAGAGTTTTCAATTCCACTAGAATTGATTATTTGCTGATCCAACTGAGGTTTAATTACAATTTTCATATCCCTTAACGATACATTTTTAAGCAATAAATACCTAATGAAGTTATCCCTTTTATTCTTCAAACTTCAATTTTGAACCCTCCCATTTAAATATGTGTTGTTTTCTGTTTTATTGGGCAAGCAGTAAGCAATTAAGAAACTTAGAGGAGAAAACAAGTAGAGTTCTTCTGTGACCTGAAATGAGAAGTTTATTCAATAGACTTTTGATTTAATATACAAACCTGCTTTCTGTCTAGGAATACTGTGAATTGTTAAAAAATTGTCTCTCAACTGCTCTCAACTGTTAGAAACACAGACCAGGATATGAAGCAGTAATGCATGGCAGCCCATGGAAAGTTTCCTACAGGCTTTGACTGATGAAGTCCCAAAAGAGTTAAGAATCAAGCTGTGTTTGTTCTGTAACAAATATAGTTATCCTTCATGACTGAGAATGGGAGTTTCAGCTGTGCTTTCAGGCCTTCACTAAGATACTTTCGAAATGTCTGATGAAAGGAAGTGGTATTTAATACCTTTCCTGGTTCTCCAGTCTAATTAATTCATCTGTTGGTCAGGTTAAATAAGAAACAGAACTGCAGAATTTCTCACGTTTTTTCTTTCTTTTAAAGATTTTTTTCCCAAAACCTTTGCTCTTTGTTGACCAAACCTGATTCCATTACTTTGTGTCTGCCATTGCTGGCACTGGCACAGGATGAAACTTGAACCATGTTTACCTTAAAACAATTTTGATACGGTACTTCATTAGCAAGGGGTTGGGAGGTTACATTTTGTGGTCTATCTGACATTACCTGATATATGCCGTTCATGAAATGAACTGGAATGCTGAAGGGCAGTGAATGGTGGTATGGATTTCTTAGAAGAGTGGAAAGAATTTCCATTCTGGAAGGTCTGGCTTCTCGGTCTCCATTCTGCTGTGTACGCTCTACACATCGCTGACAGTATATTGCATATTTCCCAAATTCAGTCCTGTGACAAAAAAGACTCACTTAAGGCAATTCTTGGGGGCTGACTGAAAAGTTAGTAAACTGTGAGTAAATCTCTCTGGCGGTGCCAAATGGAAGGAGGACTGAGATTTCACTCTGCAAGATTTCCAACACATTTTTCCATGTGGAATTATGAAGAGGATTAGTCCACTGAGAGGAACAGAATTGTGCCAAAGACGAACATGGCTCAGAGTGTTTTGTGTACATTTTGTTTACATGGTTTTGCAACATACAGTCAGAGTTCCACTGCAGAGTATTTTTCAAAACAAATATAGCTTACCAAAGTGATGCATAAAATTACATGTACTCCCTTTTCGTAGCACTGGAGCACGATTCTACTCACATATATTTTACAATATAGGTCAAAAGATCTGAAATATTGCATGAAAGATTGAAAAGAAAATACTTCAGAAAGGCTTTTCAACTAGCTGGGTAATAATATTCGGGCACACCTGGAATCTGCATTCTTCTTTAAATGAAGTTTAAGAAGCCAAAGGAATGGGTGCTGTGGCAGAAAGAGTCCAACGCAGAGAGCCAAGAGCTGCAAGCCCTGGACAAAAGGAAGACGACATTCACTGCTTTAAACATTTTACAAAGTAAAGCTTCCTGCTGTTGCTCCTGGCCAGCAGTACAGCTTACTGTGCCAAGTTGAGTAACAGCTGTAAAAAGGAATAAAAACCCAAAACAGAGAAAAAGCCAAGTAAATAAGTATATCACCTCATCGGAAGGCCATAATGCTATTTACTTACGTACATCAAGTTTCCTTCGGGCTGGGAGTAAGAAAGCAGATCAGTTTGTATAAAAAGCAGTTAATACACATGATAAAACCACTAAGAAATGAGGCAAAGCCTCTTCAGTTTTAATTCAGCTCTCCTGTTAGACGTGTTATGAAGCAACCTGTAAGATATTTTCCTCCTATCAAATAAAAGCTATTGAAAAAGCAATTATTCAATATTTTGTTATATTTTCATTACTCAATATATATCCACAGGCTTCACTTAATACAGAGTGCACAGGCACAGATATTCCCTTTCATCTAATACCTGCACTTCAATGGAGGATAGCATCGGCTCTGTTTCTGGAAGACACTGCAGTAGAAGCAAGTATAGGAGACTACATCTGAATTCAGGACTTGAAAAATTAGTGTGAGGCTGCAAACATTGAACTGAACATATTAAGTCCTAAAAATTATGCCAGTGGATTATGAAAGCAACAACTTATCTATCTGTATCAGAGGGAAGGTCTTGCCAGTGGTATGAAAGTACCAAAGCAGGATTACTGTTAGTTTAAATTCCATCAGTTATATTTAACTTCAGTGTGTGCTAATGAATGAGGATGTGCTGTATCTGTTACAGAAGCTCTGCAGATGTTTTGGCAATGCACACATACTGGCCATATCCCAGATGTGGGCTGTTTCTAGATAACAGGTAAGTCTGCTGGTCATGGTCTACTTTCTATGGCAGGATAAAAACTTATCCATTACAGAAGCCTTATTATGGTAATTTTCCTTCTCAGTTTCTGATCCATCTCCTAGTTCTGTAGGTAATGCAGCCTAATAAGCACTACGGTTCCAGTTCTGTTAATTCTACAGACTACAAGTATTGGCTTTACTTTCCATTTCAGTTAATTTAATTGTTATATAATTGCCTACCGGTGAACAGCTGGTAGTGGACAAAATACAGGATTTTAAGTATATATTTGTATTGTAGCATGCAGAGTGCATGCAGAACAGCAAGAAGTGACAGCTGTCAGAAAGCCTGAGCATATCTGAGATTCCAGAACAAGACACTACAGCTTTTATTCATGCTCATGCTATAGAGACATCTGCCATGTGGTTTAGCCCACCAGGCTTTCTGATGCAGCATCTCTCTTGGGAAAGATGCAGTAGAAGATAATTCCATACCTGATGTTTCACTCAACACTTAACTTGAAGGTAGCCTATTGTATGTCCAGCCTCTAGAAGCAGCACAGGCATGGATACCCTCTATCACCAGAAACACAAACTTTGGTGGAGGAAAGCATCAGCTTTGTTTCAGGAAGACACAACAGTAATAAGATGTTAGTTTAGGTTTTTATCTGATTTTCAGCAAGAAGATGCTACAAGGGAGTGGATGTCCTTCACCATTTTAAACTGTCTGTGTAGTTCTTTCACAGCTGTTGAAACAAATACCATTAAAATAAAATCTGGGTTACCTGTATTGGTCCTGCCTGGTTTTGTGGATGTCGACGTCTAGTCTGTTTAATAAGTTGGCAACAGATCTCACTTTGAAGTTCAGGGTGTGTGAGACAGATCTGCAAAGCACTTTGGGCTAAAGATACATGGTAATCAATGGCAGGAGAGTCAACTGCAGCATTGATAAACAACTGGCAAGTCTAGAGAGAAAATAATAATCAAGTGAGTTTGCACACATATGTAATACATACATACATACATATACGTATGTAATATACAAATATCTTGGACATTCTGTATAATGGAAATGTGCTGTAACTGACATCAAAACTACTCAGTTTACCAGTAGACTAAGGAAACTCTGCTGGCCTTGCAAAAAGGGGTGAAAAGGGGCTAGAATGGATAAAAAGCTACACAGAGAGTCTTAATGTAAAAACACATCTTAACAAACTTCACTCTGTATCTGATGGAGTCAGCTCTAGCAGGAGTTGCAACAGTTGTAGTGGTAGGCAAGTTTAAGGACCTGCTGAATATAGTTGGACTTCCAACATAGGACTTGAAAATGCAAAGTGTGCAGCTCTCAGTGGCAGCCAGTGGGAAAAGCTTGTGCAAGTAGTGAGCAGAATATGGCAGAATATACACAGATAAGAAAACTATAATTCAGAGCCCTTTGTTTTACAGCTTGACTTTCACTGGTATTTTTACTGTGGTCAAGTATAACCTTTCCTATCCCCAGTACTGCCTTAGGAAAGCCAGGTGTTAAGCATGTGCTGTGCTGTATTGGAAGAAAACATAGATATCACTCATTGCATTTACTCTATGTAATAGTTTATGAATTTTCAAAGTCTATAAGCAAAAGAGAAGAAATGAGTGGAAGTTAAATCTACTTCTAGTCTATCTGAAAATATATGGATGCACAGGGACTGATTTTTGTCAGCAATGTAAAAACATTACTTGCTCTGTTTCTAAATAAATTCCCTACCTGACTTGTAAACTGAATTATACAACGTTTCAATAAAAGTTGTAGAAGTAATCTCTTATTTATTTATTTTAGGAAAGTGAGGTTTTCATCAGGTCTGAAATATATCTCAGAAAGTGATTTCCAAATAAATATAAATTTATTTTTATCAGATAAGTACATTTCCTTTTAAATTTTCATGCTGCAGGACTGCAGAAAACAAAATGGATGTAATTCTTTAATTAAAGTACTTCAAACACTTCAGACAAACAAGCCTGAAAGTTTGCCTACAAGTGGCTGTGACTGAACATAAAGTGCTTGTCTTGAATTTATTTCTATATCTGAACCACTACATCGAAATTCTCCAGATAGTTGATACTTCAGGGATTTTGGTCTTTAGACTTTTATAAGTTTTGCAGAGAAAGTCCACTTATCTAAGACCCATGCTTTCTAACTTGTAATTTATTTCACAATGTACAAAAAAAGGAACAGCATGATTTTATTTTGTCTCTGAAGTAGACTTCATAACTCTGGCTATTAGTTAACATTCATGAGTAGTTTACCTGGGTGAGAGCTGAAGAGAGGCCAAAGGTTAATGGCATTGCAGCATGCTGCCTCTCATAGGTATCGACCACCTATCTGGCCTTAATGGTCTTAATGGCACACAAAAATCTTCAAGAAACTGCAGCACAGCAGTTACAAACCCTTATGTGTCTCTAAATCATAAAGCCTTTTCACGACTACTTGGGAGATACACATGTATTTTCAAAGGTGTATGAAAATACTTAGAGGTGGATTTACAAAACCATTGTGAAATACTTCCAGTGATTTTACTCTGTAATATTTTCTGTGTTTATATTACTAGAATACCTAATTGGTCTTTTAAGAATAGCTACTTCTTACGAACACAAGATTTTCTTATAATGAGCAGTAAAATCTCTGCCTTCTTTCTCAGTTTGAAATAATACATCACTTGATGAAACTAGAAACTTTGGTTTTGCTTTTTCTTCAGATTTTTAAGAATGTCTTCTAGCTGGTTTAAATATATCTATAACAGAACTTTCACCTACCATTCTTCCTGACAAACTAACTGAAAAAACAGTATTTCAGATACAGTTCTTTGAAAACAGAAGCACTCTGATAGGTTCTCTGGGGCTTATGAACTTCATGATGAAATTATTATCATCCATGATGGCTGTGGATTTTCCTACTAACATGCACTTCATCAGTAACCTCAACAGAAAGGCTACAAACTGCTAAGCCTAAACTGCTCCCTCACACCTAAAAGCGATCTCTTTACATTAGAAGTGACACTTTTTGGTGATACCTATGGGGACATTCTGCTACTGTCCAGTAGTTTACCTCTGCTGAAGATAAAACTTCTCTTTTCATTTTTCTTATCTGTTATAAGCCAACTAATAGCCATCCTTTAAATAAAAGTAGTCAGTTAATATAAAAAAGGCATCTGCTATGGTTTTACCTTAAATAATTTAATTGCTTCAGTTTGCAAGGCTTCTGATGGCAATGTTGTAAGAGGGGAAGCAATTCCTTCTTTGCTGTGACAAAGGGTAGGGTGTCTCCAAATCTGAGAAGCTGAATAGATAAAATATGTACGTTTTGCAATTAATTCAGTTAATAAGTACATTCAGTAAATAAATATTAGAAGATTAGTATGTTGAAACAAAAACAAACTTACTGGTATCACCTTCCATATTTAGTAATTTGCAAATAAGTTGTTCAAACTCAGATCCAACATTTACACTGGTACTTCCAGCTGCAACTGTCAGATGATAAAGCCATGTGTCCTGAAGTAGAAAAACACACAACAGCTCACTCATTCCATGCTGAAAGGATCTGCTTCATCAGCATGTTGCTCTCAGCTTGAAACACTGCTAGAAGCTCCAGTTGAAGCCTAAAGGAGTCTGCCTGTGAATACACCTGTATTTATGGACTCTGTGTTAAAAATACTAAGCATGGCATATTGGACAGGGCTCTTTTCAGAAGTCTTCTACCCTCAGAAATCATGGCTAATTATCAGGACATTCTTCCTTTCCTCTTCAGAAAGCTGTCTTTTAATCACTGTCAGATCCCAGTAACATGGGGATAAGACCAGAAAGCAAAACGAGGTCTACTAGATTACTTGAGAACAAGGAAGCAATAATTATTAAAATGGTTTTAGTCATACATATCTCATTTCTCCTTCACTTCAGCAGGGTAGTCTTCCCTACTGTTAATCTTTTCAGTGAAAATGGGTAACAGCATCCCAAAACCTCTCAGAAAGGTCTGCTGCAGCTCTGCCTATAAGTTCGTGTGACATAAGCAAAGTTCTCCAATTACAGAATATGTGATATTCTGCTCCATCTCCTTATGTAAGCTAGACTGCTTATTTTCATCTGTTTTGGAAAGGATTATCTAAAATAGTATTGGTTTACAGATAAATTCTGTTAATAAAGCAGGACCTTATCCTTGCTTATTATATCAAACTCTAAGCCAGATGGCTTGTCAGTTCCCCTCCTCCTTTTGAAGAAATATTCATACCACAGCACCATACTCAGAATGTGTTACTAAAACTCAAGAAAAAAGTCCTTTTATTACCTTTTCATGTTTGGATCCTATAAGAAGATAAGTGGGTCCTTGATCTTTGGGGTGGATAACAACAGTGTAATGTGTTGATAATAAACTGCGACCACTAGCCTCATAATCTTCATCAGAATCACATGATCTATCAACTTCTTCAACCTTCGCCTCAAAAAGCTTGATTTGACCAAGAGGAAACTAAAAGTAAATATCAGAAGTGGTGAGAGAGCAAATACTTGCTTGGGTGCACACTCCTTTTATATTTCTGATTCTACAAATAGAAAGAAAAACATGAACTACCATCAATACCCAATTATATTTATTCACTTTCATTCCTGCCAAGGAATGTCAGATAAGCCACCTGTTGCAGAGAGCAGAAGGAGAATATATGCCAAATACTGAAAGTGAGATTTAAAAAAATAGAAATAAAAATGTTTCTAGGTCTGCTTCTTTATCTATTTAAGGCAATTAATGTCTGTTAGGGTGAAAGAAGTAATTCTTCAAAGTTTCCTGATCTGGTTCCAAGCAAAAATTTCCTGGGCCAAGCCTAGAACTTATAATAGTATAATCTTGTTATTTCGGAGGGACATACTGTGGTATTGACATTGCTATTTTTCTCATGTATAAATTCAAAAGGTACATTATTTCTGTGGTAAACCTTCTCATTTGGTTTCATTCTCCAGCGTGATAGATCACAGTGCTTGAGTGTTAAGTTGCATGTGTAATTGTGATCATTTTAGCAGGAATTATTTTATAAGAAATTGCATTAAAAAGGTAATTGTCACAGAAGTAATTTATAGTCATCAACAAGAAGCCACAAGGAACACAAATAGAGCACTCCATTTTCACAGCTGGGTGACAGGACTCACAACAACAGTTCTTACTGGCTGTTTTATACCAAGTTCTGTTCTTTCCCACAGCACCATTGCTCTTTGTAACACACCCGGATGTTTGAAAGAGGGTTGTTCAATGGTGTAGCGAAGAGGCCTTGGCTACTGTTGCTGTGTTTCTGATATCTAGCAACGTTTGTTTCTTTTTTTCCCTTCGGTAAAGGGACAGTTGGGCACTACAGATACGACCATTTTATTTGTGCCACATTCATGTGTAAGCCTGAAGTAAGTTGACTTGAAATATAACCACCAGTGAAAAGCAGATGAGGTTTCTCAAGAATGCTGTTTCAAAATTGAAAATATGATTCTGGAGAGTAGCTGGCAAGTTTCACTCAATCTGAGATGGGTTTCATGAATACTTGTTTGATAAAGTTCCAATAATTTTGAGAAGAACATGGCATAGTGGTGGCTCTTTATTCCAGTGCTGTCACTAGTAAGAATTAAAGTTGCATGTGGTGATTTTTATTTTCTGTGGTGCTTATGAAGTATTGAACTTTTTGAACACGGTAGGATTCTGAGAATGAAGAGATGCTGTTTCATATAGAAATAGCCAAGACTGATTTATTCACAAAGTTTAATTAAAACACAGTTGAGTGATTTTTAAATGTGAATTCCATTTTGAAAGGAGACCACTTAAATGGACTTTTTTACTGTATTAACCACTGCTGATATTGTGTAATTTGTTTCTGCACAGACATATTCAGCTACAGCAAACATACTTTTAATTAGCAAAATGTTGAACATTAGAAATGAACTAGCTCTGGAGAACTTCTCATACAAATTCTGCTTACAAAAGCTAAATTCTTATTCTATTACAAGCTAGCAAATCAGTTTCAATTTTGCTTTCAAAGGGCAGCAAAACGTCTACCAAATGTGTGTGAAATATTCACAAGAATCCAGCAAAATTCTTAGATAATTTGAAAGGGTATCCTAAAACCTCAAAATCTTCAATGGTAAAAACGTGTCATTTCATGGACTCTAAATGCAGAGGTGTCTTCATAGGAGAAGATGCAAGTTAATTTTAATGTTTCTGTAAGATGAGCTAGAGATTAATACTCTTGTCATTTGATTCCCCAGCCCTGTATCCCACTGTTGCTTATAATGGCTCAATGGATTGCTACCATTTTGTAAAGTGTCAGCATTTTATTTTTGTAGAGATAGGTAATAATGGCAGGAATCAAATATTCACAACCTCAGAGGTATTAACAAGAATTCTTGTAGTCTTGTTCCTGAGTCACCTCCACTAAAAAGATGTTTCTGGACAACAAAATTGCCTTGGGAGCAAAAGGACAGGTGAATGGATCCCATTTCTTCCTTTTCTTCCTCAACAGTATTTTCTCTAGGTTTTAGAAGTAATTTTCTGGAAACTTGGACTGTCAGCAAATCAGTGTCCCCCTTCGGCTAGGCATACAAAGATGCACATTGTATCATATCCCACAGGAGAAGGAGACCAATGGGCATGCTCTATATTACTCTCTGTTAGATAGGAACCTTCCAAGTTGACAGTCTATGAAGTCTAAATGTTTGGTAATCAAGATAAAATGGGCATATACTACCCAGGCCAATTGTACCTTAGTAAAACTGTAACTTACTGTTTAAAGTCTACTTCAGTATTGTTATCTTCCATTCACTGAGGAAACAACTAAGGGACCTACCTTGTCTTCTTGATTTCGGAAATAATACAGAATTTTTCCAACTAGGGTACACCAAACTCTTTTGGAATATCCATGTTTCACCTAAAATCACAGAACATCACAGAACATTAAGATAAAGAACAGCCAGAGAAACACACACTACATTTCACCATCTTTAAACTTTGATGATGTTGGGAATAAATGCCTAGGTTCAAATTCCTTTCCACATTACTAGACAAATGATTAAAACTGCCTAAGTCTATTAAAGACATAAGAATTAAAGCATTAGATGCTTGTCTAAAACCTAGTAAGGCCAGTGTGAATTTTTCATTTTTCTTTGGATCAGGCCTAAATTAGTGGGAGCTAAGGAAGTGAAAGAATTAAATGAGAAGAATTCCTTTTATACAGTATTCTTATTATCTTGAAATAATCTGTCTCAATGAGCAATACAGAAAAAAAAAGAACATTCCACTGAAGTAAGGTAGGTCAATTAGATACTGACACATAAGCTCATCTAGGATACCACTGAAGTGCAAATGAAGAACTAAACACAGAAACTAAGAAATTAGAAAGACAAGACCCACATCAAATTAAAAAAAGGAAAATATTTCCTGAAGTAGGTGAGTTGGTAGTCCTTCTGGATTATTCATATTATAAAGTACTGGGAAAGAAAATACATATCTGTTTTGCTTGTATTTATTTTATCGTAGGGCCATTTTCATCCAGGTACTCCTACGAAAAACAGAATAAAGCAGATAGAGGGATGACAAGTGTTCCTACCTTTGTAAGTAATCCCTTCATGGTTGGCTTGATTTCAGGCTGTATGAAGAGTGGGCTGGCAGCCTGTATTTTAAGAACATTCTGTAGTACTTTGATCCATTCTTCTAAGATGTTGGGAGAATCTGCAGTCAGGTAGTATGTTCTTTTTTCTGTGGTCAGCTATGCAGTAACAGAAAAGTCTTGAGCTTTAAGAACATTATACATTTGACCCTGCAGTTGGGGACAGGGGAGGGTGGTTTGTAACATTTACCACCCCAATGTAGTTTTACAACTCTGGGGGGACCTATTTTCCCCAAAGTGATTTTCATTAATGAAACATTCCATGATAAGGCAGAGCAGACAGACCCTTTCTAAGGCTTCATATGTAAAGTTCTAGGACAGCAGAGATGAAAAACTCAATTTTATCTCCTTTCAGAAAAATTCTCTAAACAATAATGGTGGGCCCCATGGTTAACCTATTTATATTTCATATGTGATGGTCTGACCTTTGTAGCAATGCAAATAAGACTATATGTAGGCCTTTCCATAGTGTCTATAACTAAGATGATTCTTTGGTTTCAAACAAAGGACACTGATAAATTCCAAGTCCACACTTGGATTTCCAGTGCAGTAAGGACTGCAAAAAGCGATTGGTTTTGGAGATAGAGGAAATAAATACCCACTGAAACACAGATGAGAAAAGCAGGCACCTGAATTGTTTGTTTTCCATCACCCCTTTCAATGAGGCTAGATGCATTCAACTCAATTTGACCTTGAGGTTTTCGAATGACATCACTCTGTATGGAAAGCATGGAAAAATATTTTAAATCTACCAACAAATAGCAATAAATAATGATAGAACTTATTTAAACATTAATCTTGATAAATACTTCCTAGTTAGACATTGAGTACTTTGTACACCTCTTAAGGAACTGAGTCCTGAATCACTTTTTAACAGCTCAGACATCAGGAATGCATTTATTTTCCTTCTAGCAGCCCTAGATTCTCAGCAAAAACAATCTAATATTAAATAGCAAATAAGTTACATGTACTTACTGGAGATTTGTAGTACAGTAATTCACCTCCTTTAAGCACAAACCACCGTCGTTTCCAGGTCTTTACTTTACCACCCATTTTTAACAGATATCCAGATTTTTCCAAAGGTTCCTGATTATTCGTAAGTCGGGTAAAAAGTAGTTAGGTACACATTTATACCTATACCCCTCAGAGTTATGTATAAATAGACACCCACACAGATATTTTAACAATGACTTAAAAGCATGCTAAGTAATAATTACACTATTTGATGAAACTTTTAGTCCAATGACAAAGTTTTTACAAGCATAATTTAAGACAAATGCCATGCATGTGGGATAACTAATAATATCCCTACCTACAGTTACAGTACATGAAAGACAGTAAGTTATTTGCCCAGAACTACACAAGAGAATGAAGAACATGATGATTCCTTATTTTACTTTCAAATTATTTATATTAAACAAGGAACAAAATGAATGCAACGTAAATATATAGTTTTTCCCACCTTGAGGTCCTAACCTACACCAGATATAAAGCACTGTTGATTCAGAGCTCTGCACAGAGATACTTTTAGTGTGTACACCAGTAGAACAGAGTTCACAGATTTGCTCTGTGAAGAAAGCTTAACTTAAATTCTCTTCATTACCAGGCAGTCTATCCACTTGTATGTCAAGACACTAACTACTAACACAGGCCATAAAAAAAACAGATCAGTACCCCGTAAGATTTGGTAGCAGTCTTTGAACATAAATATACACAAAGCACCATAGGTACACTTCTTCACAGAACTTCAGAACTCACATTTTTTCCATTATCACTAGATGAGGAAGAGGTCTTAGGAAGTTTCTGCTCTGGCTCTGAGCAGTCTGTATCTACTGAATATGCATCTGGAGGAATAGCATAGTCACTTTCTGATGTCACAGAAGACAGAGACACCCCTGAGTTAAAAGAAGAAAGATAATTTTTCTTGTTTTTTTATTACATTAGAAACGAGTGAGATTAGAATGGATATGCAGGAAGAATATCTGAGTAGGATCTGTAGGCAAACACAATTATCAACATAAATCCATCAGGAATCAAGCATTTGTAAAATACCATAGTATCAAACCATTAGCACAGTGCTAATACATGAATCCCATTTTCTTCATAAATAGAGTTTAAGTCACTTGTGAATGAAACAACAAATCAATGTCTTCTATACATTATCACCTGTTGTTATATTACAACACCTTTTTTAAGGAGGGACTTAGTGCTATGCATCATACTCTCTCTAGAAAATGAATACAGGATCTTTTATTGAACTAAGCAACTTTCCCCTTCCCCTTTCTATCTTTTGCTCTAGTATCTGGATTTCTCAAGCAACTGCTTCTCAAGACCCGCTATATGTTGACCCTGTAGGTGACTGCCTTTATTTTGCAATTAGTACGAATTTTTGTACTGAGGCTTTCTAAAAATCTAAATTCCAGATTTCAAGTTTTTTTAAAAGTTTATTAGCTTTGATCCTGAGCAAAATGCACTCAATTCTAGTGAATTAACAATAAAAATTCAAACTCCTCCCTTATTCATCATAGAAATAATTATTTTCAAACGTGAGCATGTCCTTTTTAAAGGACATTTTACTTTCTGATTAGTGTTCTTCACTGAAAGGTTACTCTCCAAGATTGAAATGACTTTGCCTTGTTTCCTTTGTTTCATTAATTTTCAAACTCATTTGCCAATTTTATCTTAAAAAAACCCCAACTCTTCTTGTTTATTTCTTTGGGAAGCCACCTGGGCTTTTGGAGTGGGTTTATCTCTTCTCATATAGGATCTTTAATAACAAATATGAAACTATTTATGCACCTACGGAAATTTGTGACTGCCTAAATTTTTAAACAATGTGATCTCAACACAGAAAGTACATATGTGATTTGTGGTTAAGAAAGGTTTCCATGTTTAAAACAATGCAAGGGGTATTTTCTGAGAAGCTCCAACAAAGGGCATAGTTTCATTTTATAGATACAGATATAAATTGTGGGTGAAACCAGCTATTAAATTGGCTAATTTACTTTTCCTGTTGTGCAAGCATGTAACATGAGATGTGTCTGCAGACACAGCACTGATTTTTTGCTCAGCATGATGGATCTGTTGGGAAGCAGAAACTAGGGATCCTTTTCACACTAATGTAGCAAAACTGTAACTACATCAATGCAGACAGACTTGACATCACATGTTGCTGGCACTGGAAAACTCCTGGTGGACCAGTGACTATCTACCTGTGCAAGTGTGACTGAGTAGAGCTCCAGCTGAGATTTTAACATGTTTAATGGAAACAACTGAATAATGTTATTTTGCATTTCCAAAGCATATAATGAAGGATCTTAACACTTGGCCTCACTAGGATATTGGATCACAGTCTCCCTTGTTTCCTCACATAAAAATGAATGAAGGCCTTTATTGCATGAGATAGTATCAAATACTGTCTTGAGGGAACTTTTCAACTTGCTTTCTGATCATGTTAAACTACTTTGTTTTATGAACTCGAATATATGCAGGTTTTTTTCTGATGGCAATTACTTTTTTCTAGGCCATTTTAACCTACCTACAGTTAACAGTCAAGTTAACTCTGTCCTTGGCAGGACAGAATATGGATAGGATGGAGCTTCTTGCTTTAAATGTACAGGTCACTTCTCCCCCATGACAACAGCCAGCTACTAGATTAATACCTTCAAAAGCAAGGTGTTAACAGTCTTTTCTCCTGCTAGAATAATAGATGCAGGCTTTGATAGCCGAGGTAAAATCATAGATTTAAAACGTCCATGCTGCTTAAGGAAGAAATCCGTTCGTAAGAAGATAATGTAGACTGCACATTTCCCCAGAGTTCACAGCAGTTACTCATTGCTACAGGTTTTGCCCACCTCGTTTCATAGCCCGAGGACTACCTGGACCGCTTCTGCTTCGAGAATCAGACTCAGAAGTCCTTGAGCTGGACCGAGAACTGTCTTCTTCCTCAGACCCTGATGACTCATCTATAAATGGGCTGTTGCTTATTTGAGTTGCTTTCTGGAGAAATGAACACAACATTCTTTGATGAAGTGTATCAGTCATTTCCTTCATACTGTAGCAGAGGTCTGCTGGCTTCTTACCATTCAAAGCTGTTCTTGGTTTGTGAGTTTTGGCACACAAATATCAACATAAAACTGAATTCCCTCTGCCCTCTGTATCCTCAACCCACCCCCACACTTTAAAACAGAAACTTGAGGTAGCTCAAAGCATGAGTCTTTCCGAATCACAAAAGGCAGCCAGAAAACAAACAATGTTGTGATTAGTTACTCCTGGCTATCTGACTATAAGCTGCTTTGGCACTGACACAAAGACATTTCTACACACACACACTTTTAATTATGGCATTGAACATGTGGCTCTGTTTAATAATTAACAAGCCTTTGGAAAAATCAGCAAGGAACCTAAGAAGAACTGATGGGTTAGTAACATTTTATAAGCAGCAACAATTTTTTTCACAGCTATTTAACAGTGCCATTACTTCTGGGGTTCTGTACTCTCTAAACATCATCTTGTGACATATTTGGCATAGTAGCATCAAATGTGAAACAGCAAGTTCCTGGATGTAAAGCCTAACTATATTAAAAAATTTCCTTTAAACAGTAATACAGTTACCCCTTTCAAAGTGGTGTAGACAGGAGTGGTCATGTTCTTATATATCAGAGATGTATATAATCCAGATATGGAGTATGAAGTTAGTGAAACAGCACCTAAAAAAGCAATATATTGTATAAATCACCTTCCTAATTTACCCCTCAATTAGCCAAATTCTTATGTCATTTTTTTGCATTGCTTAACTGCTATAAAAAGCAAACTAACTCCTGAACTGTTTTGTATGTGAGATTTATAGCTTTTTGAAATTTACAGTTGTTTTAAGGAGTATAAATGAATTTTAGTCATGACAACTAACACTTTTTGGATTGAAAGTATGATCTCTTACTTTGGTACCTGCTATAGATTCTTCAAATTGAATTGCAAAGAAAACTGGAGTGAATGAAGTACAAATCTGGGACAAAGTCAAGAGGCAAGGTAATAGACAACCTTGGAAAGATAACCAATGATCTTCTAGGTTTTAAATAGTAAATAACTGAATATTCAGAGAAGTATCTCAGAGAAAGGTGGGACATTTGGTCCTTGCTTACAAATCACCATAAGAAGAAAATTTTTGTTCATGAGACAATAAACAGCTACCTTTGTTCAGAGATTCCATGGTGAAAGCTTCAGATATCCTCAAACCAGATTTGGCTACAGCATAAATTCTGCTTTCCTATACAAGCAGAACAGATTCATTGTTAGATATTTGAAGCACAACAATTACTTATCCTCTGTTTAGTCTCCACATAGCTTCCTAGTCTTTGTGTTAGAACAAACATAATAAAATGCTTGATAAAATGGTGTCATCAGTAGCAGCCAAAGAACACATCCTTGTTTTAACTGCCATAAACACCACAACCATGGTCTGTTTCAACCTTCTTTCACACAGATACCTTCTTTTTAAAAATACTATTATCAAGGGCCACAGAAGTGATAGTGAGAAATTTTTTTAATGGAAGACTGTATATTAAGAATATAGAAAAGCCATTATGGAGGCAACTTTTGAACAGTTTTGTGTTAAAAGGCCACAAAA
The DNA here is from genome assembly GCF_000747805.2 of Chaetura pelagica. Classification (NCBI taxonomy): domain Eukaryota; kingdom Metazoa; phylum Chordata; class Aves; order Apodiformes; family Apodidae; genus Chaetura; species Chaetura pelagica. Next base: position 2,722,056 of record NW_009954543.1, read on the forward strand.
AGAAAACCTAAAATGAAAAAATATCCATTAAAATTTATACATAGAAAAGCTGATACATTAATGCATTATTCATCTCTGAATCATTAATAAATCTCTGCCTGTGGAAGTGAAGAATTAGTGAGTCTAGACACAGTTAATTTCGGCTTTTGTATAAGAAATATTAATATCTATTTTAACTCCCTGATTGATGGCTTTCAAATTTTACTTGGAAAAGTTATCAGTAACTTCTGTAGTCTGTAGTTGTCTTCTGCCAACTTAATTGTCTAGATTGTATGTGGTACAATGTTTAAAGGAAAGGGACTGACACCGGCACTCTTGGGCTCTATTGGTGTTTAAAAAATGCAGTCACAAGCCTCATTTGATAGACTCAAAAAGGGATATGTAACTTAGATGTGACATGAAAAAAAAAGTCTTATCTACAAAAACAGTGACTATATTTTTCAACAGCAGG